>NC_069499.1:1060799210-1061099210 GCF_027579735.1 Bombina bombina
GTTATTTTTTGTTAAGTACAATACACATATATTCTTAAGATACCTAATACAAATAAGATAATATAATAAAGGTATGGGTAGGTGTAAATAGAAGACACTTTTATTGAATGAAAAACAATCTCTGCAAACCATATACTGTACATATATATCGTGCAATTTCACTAAGCAATGTGACAAAGATTATTATTTCCAAAGTGAAACTACACATTGTTTTTATTATTTATTACATTGAAATGGTGGGCAAGAAGATTTTAGTGGACAGGGGTAAAAGCGGGCCCCGTATTTCAATAGTGTCCTTTCTGGCCATTTGCAGAAGCTGAGCTTTATTGTACTAATAATGTAATTTGTATGCATAGGATAACCTTAGAAATGTTCAAGCTAAAACGTTTCTTTTAACTACATCATCTCAAAGGTTTTCCAGTTTTTCAGTTTAAAAATCTGGCCCCTGTTTTATGAACTCATGCCTTTGTAAAATAGTACAGAGAATTGTAGGGTAATTGTTTGGTAATGAAGCTAATTGCATAAAATAAATTGTATCTATATTTTCTATTTCTGAGAGAACCCATATAATAAAAATAAAAATGTATGCTTCTAACCATTATGCATTTTTTTTAACTTTATTATTTAATAGTTAATGATTTTAGAAGAGACAGACCAAAAAGGCCTTGGAAATACTAGGCAAAGAAATAAAAACAAAAACAAAGCAAGGGATCATGAGGTAATATTTGAAAAAAAATAATTTATAACAAGTAGGTCTTGTCAAAACACACATCATCTCCAACATTTTCTTTACTGTTAATTTAAAGGAAACACAAGAAGGTGTAAGATGACAGCTAGTACTGTTATTCTGTAATCTTGGTACAAAATCTCACTGTCATTTCAAAATAATGATATTAGAAATGTCAGCCATATTGTCACCATAGTGATGCATTCAATATTTCCTTGCAATGATGGATTAATGCTAAAAAAACCTATGTAGCTGTATAGATTGTGAAAAATATTCACATAAAAGTAATATATAATTTTCACAAAGACAAACAAAAAAACTAAATAATTGTAAAAAAAATCATTGTCTTATCATTTAATAAATATAGAGGGCATTGTAATAAAAAGGATATCATGCATGATATTCTAGAATTTGAATGGCAGCAGCAATGGAATTATATGGTGCTAATGAAGAACCTGATTGTATGGCCCCTGAATGATTTGTACCTATTAAATTATGTAAAGAGCCAAAGATTAATATATAAAAAGAAAACACTATCCATATTGCATGTGATATTGTGTCTGTCTTTTTTACCCACATCAAAACTTACGGCTAGATTACGAGTTTTTGTCGGTAATGGTGTGCGGGGCTAACAAGCCTTTTTTTCTCACCGCTCACTTAAGACAACGCTGGTATTATGAGTTTTCTTCAAGCCGGCGTTAGTCTCAGAAAAGTGAGCGTTGAGCAAAATTTTGCTCCACATCTCACTGTAATACCAGAGCTGCTTAAATCAGCGGTGAGCTGGCTGAACGTGCTCGTGCACAATTTCCCCTTAGGAAACAATGGGGCTGAGCTGGCTGAAAAAAACTAACACCTGCAAAAAAGCAGCGTTCAGCTCCTAACGCAGCCCCATTGTTTCCTATGGGGAAAGAAAATTTATGTCTACACCTAACACCCTAACATGAATCCCGAGTCTAAACATCCCTAATCTTACACTTATTAACCCCTAATCTGCCGCCCCTGACATCGTCGCCACCTACATTATATTATTAACCCCTAATCTGTTGCTCCGGACACCGCCGCCACCTACATTATCCCTATGAACCCCTAATCTGCTGCCCCCAACATCCCCGAACCCTACATTATATTTATTAACCCCTAATCTGCCCCCCCAATGTCGCCGCCACTATAATACATTTATTAACCCCTAAACCTAAGTCTAACCCTAACACCCCCTAACTTAAATATAATTTAATACATCTAAATAAATGTATTATAATTAACAAAATTATTCCTATTTAAAACAAAATACCTGTAAAATAAACCCTAAGCAGGCTACAATATAACTAATAGTTACATTGTATATAGCTTAGGGTTTATTTTTATTTTACAGGCAAGTTTGTATTTAATTTAACTAGGTAGAATAGTTACTAAATAGTTATTAACTATTTAATAACTACCTAGTTAAAATAAGTACAAATTGACCTGTAAAATAAATCCTAACCTAAGTTACAATTACACCTAACACTACACTATAATTAAATTAATTATAACTAACTACAATTAATTACAATTAAATAAACTAAATTACGGAAAACAAACAAACACTAAATTACAGAAAATAAAAAAGAAATTACATTTTTAAGCTAATTACACCTAATCTAATCCCCCTAATAAAATAAAAAAGCCCCCCAAAATAAAAAAATTCCCTACCCTATACTAAATTACAAATAGCTCTTAAAAGGGCCTTTTGCTGGGCATTGCCCCAAAGTAATCAGCTCTTTTAAATGTAAAAAAAAAGTACAATACCCCCCCAACATTAAAACCCACCACCCACACACCCAACTCTACTCTAAAACCCACCCAGTCCCCCCTTAATAAAACCTAACACTAACCCCCTTGAAGATCACCCTACCTTGAGACGTCTTCACCCAGCCGGGCACAAGTGGACCTCCAGAGGGGCAGAAGTCTTCATCCGATCCGGCCAGAAGAGGACCTCCAGATGGGCAGAAGCCTTCATCCAGGCGGCATCTTCTATCTTCTTCCATCTGGAGCGGAGCGGGTCCATCTTGAAGACATCTGATGCGGAGCATCCTCTTCCATCCGATGGCGTCATCCAACATGGCATCCCTTCAATTCATATTGGCTGATAGAATCCTATCAGCCAATCAGAATTAAGGTAGGAAAAATCCTATTGGCTGATGCAATCAGCCAATAGAATTGAAGTTCAATCCTATTGGCTGATCCAATCAGCCAATAGGATTGAGCTCACATTCTATTGGCTGTTCCAATCAGCCAATAGAATGCGAGCTCAATTCTATTGGCTGATTGCATCATCCAATAGGATTTTTCCTACCTTAATTCCGATTGGCTGATAGGATTCTATCAGCCAATCGGAATTGAAGGGACACCATCTTGGATGATGCCACTTAAAGGAACCTTCATTCTTCAGTCGCCGTCGGATGGAAGAGGATGCTCTGCGTCAGATGTCTTCAAGATGGACCCGCTCCGCTCCGGATGGAAGAAGATAGAAGATGCCGTCTGGATGAAGACTTCTGCCCATCTGGAGGTCCTCTTCTGGCCGGATCGGATGAAGACTTCTGCCCCTCTGGAGGTCAACTTGTGCCCGGCTGGGTGAAGACGTCTCAAGGTAGGGTGATCTTCAAGGGGGTAGTGTTAGGTTTTATTAAGGGGGGATTGGGTGGGTTTTAGAGTAGGGTTGGGTGTGTGGGTGGTGGGTTTTAATGTTGGGGGGGGTATTGTACTTTTTTTTTTACAGGTAAAAGAGCTGATTACTTTGGGGCAATGCCGCAAAAAGCCCTTTTAAGGGCTATTTGTAATTTAGTATAGGGTAGGGATTTTTTATTTTGGGGGGCTTTTTTATTTTATTAGGGGGATTAGATTAGCTGTAATTAGCTTAAAAAAATTGTAATTATTTTTTTATTTTCTGTAATTTAGTGGGGGGTTTTTGTACTTTAGTTTATTTAATTTAATTGTAGTTAATTCTAGTTAGTTTATGTAATAAATTTAATGATAGTGTAGTGTTAGGTGTAATTGTAACTTAGGTTAGGGTTTATTTTACAGGTAAATTTGTACTTATTTTAACTAGGTAGCTATTAAATAGTTAATAACTATTTAATAACTATTGTACCTAGTTAAAATAAATACAAAGTTGCCTGTAAAATAAATATAAATCCTAAAATAGCTACAAATGTAACTATTAGTTATATTGTAGCTATCTTAGGGTTTATTTTATTGGTAAGTATTTAGTTTTAAATAGGAATAATTTATTTAATTGTAATAATTTTATTTAGTTTTATTTAAATTATATTTAAGTTAGGGGGGTTAGACTTAGGGTTAGACATAGGTTTAGGGGTTAATAAATTTAATATAGTAGCAGCGACGTTGGGGCGGCAGATTAGGGGTTAATAAAGTAGATAGGTGTTGGCGATGTTAGGGACAGCAGATTAGGGGTTAATAAAATTTAACTAGTGTTTGCGAGGCAGGAGTGCGGTGGTTTAGGGGTTAATATATTTATTACAGTGGCAGCGATGTCCGGTTGGCAGATTAGGGGTTAAAATTTTTATTTAAGTGTTTGCGATGTAGGGGGGTGGCCTCGGTTTAGGGTTTAATAGATAGTTTATGGGTGTTAGTGTACTTTTTAGCACTTTAGTTAAGAGTTTTATGTCAAGGCGTTAGCCCATAAATCTCTTAACTACTGACTTTTAAATGCGGTAGGAGTCTGGACAGGAGAGGGTCTACTGCTCACTTTTTCAATCGTAATACCTGCATTAGGAAAATCCCATTAAAAAGATAGGATACGCAATTGACGTAAGGGGATTTGCGGTATGCGAAAATCGCGGAAAAAAGTGAGTGGTACACCTGTACCTGCCAGACTCAACGCTGCTTTTTAAGGCTAACGCAAGACTCGTAATCTAGGCGTTTGTTACTTAGCTGCCCAGTTGCTTAAGCAACCATTTATTTTAGCCCATAAGGTCAGAAACATACATAGGGTCTCCATCAACAACATATGGAGTATTATAGTATAGTAGTATAGTTTTATTAAGAAATCATAAACTTCTGAGACATGTTCGATATTCTCGTACTTTAACAGACTCTCGGCCAGATTACGAGTTTTGTGTTATGAGCGACTCAGTAATAACTTGCAAGTTATTTCCACCGCTCACCTTTAATAGCGCTGCTATTACAGGCTTACAAAATCCCGGAGTTAGAAGGCAATATGGAAGTGTTGAGCTCCATACCGCACACAAATACCAGCGCTGCTTTGAGTTGGTTTTATGTGCTCGTGCACGATTTCTCCATAGACATCAATGGGGAGAGCCGGCTAAAAAAAAGCCTAACACCTTCAATAAAGGAGCGTAAAGCTCCGTAATGCAGCCCTATTGATTCCTATGGGGAAAGAAAATTTATGTTTACACCTAACACCCTAATATAAACCCCCGAGTCTAAACACCCCTAATCTGCCGCCCCCAACATCACCACCACCTACCTACACTTATTAACCCCTAATCTGCCGCCCCCAACATCGCCCCCACCACTATACTAAAGTTATTAACCCCTAAACCTCTGGCCTCCCACATCACTAACACTAAATAAATATATTAACCCCAAACCTAAGTCTAACCCTAACCCTAACACCCCTAACTTTATTGCATCAGCCAATAGGATTTTTTGCTCTTTAATTCCGATTGGCTGATAGAAATCTATCAGCCAATCGGAATTCAAGGGATGCCATCTTGGATGGCGTCATTTAAAGGAACCTTCATTCTTCAAGAGGATTCAAAAGAAGAGGATGCTCTGCGCTGCATGTCTTGAATATCGAGCCGCTACGCGTTGGAAGGATGAAGATAGAAGATGCTGTCTGGATGAAGACTTCTGCCCGCCTTAAGGACAACTTCTTGCCGCTTGGATGAAGACTTCTCCCGGCTTCGTTGAGGACTTCTGCCCGCTTGGATAAAGACCTACCGGCTTGATGAGGATGGCTGTCCGGTCTTCAAAAACTGTAAGTGGATCTTCGGGGGTTAATGTTAGGTTTTATTAAGGGTTTATTGGGTGGGTTTATTTTTAGATTTGGGGGTTTGGCAACACAAAGGAGCTAAATGCCCTTTTCAAGGCAATGGGGAGCTTAGGTTTTTTAGATAGGATTTTATTTGGGGGGTTGGTTGTGTGGGTGGTGGGTTTTACTGTTGGGGCATTGTTTGTATTTTTTTTTACAGGTAAAAGAGCTGATTTATTTGGGGCAATGCCATGCAAATGGCCCTTGTAAGGGCAGTTTAGTTTAGCTTTAGTTTTTTTTTTTTTGATAGGGCTATTAGATTAGGTGTAATTAGTTTCAATATTTGATAATTTCTTTTATTTTGTGCAATTTAGTGTTTCTTTTTTTGTAATTTACTTAATTGTATTTAATTAATGTAATTTATTTAATTTTAGTGTAATGTTAGGTGTTAGTATAACTTAGGTTAGGTTTTATTTTTAGGTAAATTTGTATTTATTTTAACTAGGTATCTAGTAAATAGTTAATAACGATTCTACCTGGTTAAAATAAATACAAACTTAACTTTGAAATAAAAATAAAACATAAGCTAAATACAATATAACTATTAGTTATATTGTAGCTAGCTTAGGTTTTATTTTACAGGTACATATTTAGTCTTAAATAGGTATTATTTAGGTAATAATAGTAGGTTTTATTTAGATTTATTTTAATTATATTAAAGTTAGGGGTGTTAGGGTTAGACATAGGGTTAGGGGAAAATATATTTATTTAGTGTTAGCAATGTGGGAGGCCAGAGGTTTAGGCGTTAATAATGACAGCCAAAGAAGTGTGCGGTACAGCTATACCTACAAGACTCGTAAGACTTCAGAAGTCAAAATGGTCTATTAAAATACATTAGAAGTGCGATGTATTTTTCTGGGTTTTTCAAATGTAAGGTTATTGTATTTGCATTTTGAGTTATCTGTAAAAGCTCTTTTGAAAAGTTTGCTATTTACCTGTTTCTTACAGGGTTTTTTTTTGCTTATTTTTGTGTAATGGCTTAAAAATCACCATAGTTTGCATAAAAAGTTATTCCATGGAACTTTTGACGGATTAGAAAAAAGCAAATTACTAGTAATAAACAATCAATACACAAATAAATTACAACCATCTTTGTTGTACAAAAGCAAGTGGAAAAGGATAGAATATAATCTCTCCCTATCCCCAAGTACGTGTTGATAGTTTTCTAAGGTATAATTATTCGATGTTATAAGAGACGGAGTGACTTTACGGGACATTTTACTGTATACTTTTCTTCCCTGTAATGTGCTCCAAATGATCTAGCGGCTGGATTGTTTTAATGATTTAAAATATACCCTTTGCTTTTATTTTGTAATTTAGTTGTTTTTGCCTATTGAAACCACCATCTATATTGACAATATTAATACTGCATTATTGGTTATAGAAAAGATATGTAAACAAGAGGAAACAGCAGAACTAGAAATTCCAGTGGGGGTTGGAGAGAGATAGCCCAGCATATTTAAAACAGAATTTATGCTTACCTGATAAATTACTTTCTCCAACATTGGTGTGTCTCTTCCCCAACAGGAAATGGCAAAGAGTCCCAGCAAAGCTGTCCATATAGTTCCTCCTAGGCTCCGCCCACCCCAGTCATTCGACCGACGGACAGGAGGAAAAAAACAGGAGAAACTATAGGGTGCCGTGGTGACTGTAGTTAGAGAAAATAATTAATCAAACCTGATTAAAAAACCAGGGCGGGCCGTGGACCGGACACACCGTTGGAGAAAGTAATTTATCAGGTAAGCATAAATTCTGTTTTCTCCAACATTGGTGTGTCCGGTCCACGGCGTCATCCTTACTTGTGGGAACCAATACCAAAGCTTTAGGACACGGATGAAGGGAGGGAGCAAATCAGGTTACCTAAACAGAAGGCACCACGGCTTGCAAAACCTTTCTCCCAAAAATAGCCTCTGAAGAAGCAAAAGTATCAAATTTGTAAAATTTGGCAAAAGTGTGCAGTGAAGACCAAGTCGCTGCCTTACATATCTGATCAACAGAAGCCTCGTTCTTGAAGGCCCATGTGGAAGCCACAGCCCTAGTGGAGTGAGCTGTGATGCGTTCAGGAGGCTGCCGTCTGGCAGTCTTGTAAGCCAATCGGATGATGCTTTTAAGCCAAAAAGAAAGAGAGGTAGAAGTCGCTTTTTGACCTCTCCTTTTACCAGAATAGACGACAAACAGAGAAGAAGTTATCTGCACGGACTACGTCTAAATTGTGTAACAAACGTTCCTTCTTTGAAACTGGATTCGGACACAAAGAAGGAACAACTAGCTCCTGGTTAATATTTTTGTTAGAAACAACCTTTGGAAGAAAACCAGGCTTAGTACGCAAAACAACCTTATCTGCATGGAACACCAGATAGGGCGGAGAACACTGCAGAGCAGATAACTCAGAAACTCTTCTAGCAGAAGAAATAGCAACCAAAAACAAAACTTTCCAAGATAACAACTTAATATCTATGGAATGTAGAGGTTCAAACGGAACCCCTTGAAGAACTGAAAGAACTAGATTTAAACTCCAGGGAGGAGTCAAAGGTCTGTAAACAGGCTTGATCCTAACCAGAGCCTGAACAAATGCTTGAACATCTGGCACAGCTGCCAGTCGTTTGTGTAATAAGACAGATAAAGCAGAAATCTGTCCCTTTAGAGAACTCGCTCTCTTGTAGAAAGGAAAGAATCTTAGGGATTTTGATCTTATTCCATAAGAATCCCTTGGATTCACACCAGCAGATATATCTTTTCCATATTTTATGGTAAATTTTTCTAGTTACCGGTTTTCTGGCTTGAACTAGAGTATCTATCACAGAATCTGAAAACCCAAGCTTTGATAGAATCAAGCGTTCAATTTCCAAGCCGTCAGCTGGAGGGAAAGTAGATTTGGATGTTCGAATGTTCGAATGGACCTTGTACTAGAAGATCCTGTCTCAAAGGTAGCTTCCATGGTGGAGCCGATGACATATTCACCAGGTCTGCATACCAAGTCCTGCGTGGCCACGCAGGAGCTATCAAGATCACAGAGGCCCTCTCCTGCTTGATCCTGGCTACCAGCCTGGGAATGAGAGGAAACGGTGGAAACACATAGGCTAGGTTGAAGGTCCAAGGCGCTACTAGTGCATCCACTAGAGTCGCCTTGGGATCCCTGGATCTGGACCCGTAGCAAGGAACCTTGAAGTTCTGACGAGACGCCATCAGATCCGTATCTGGAATGCCCCATAATTGAGTCAACTGGACAAAGATCTCCAGGTGGAGTTCCCACTCCCCCGGATGGAATGTCTGACGACTCAGATAATCCGCCTCCCAGTTTTCCACACCTGGGATGTGGATCGCAGATAGGTGGCAGGAGTGATCCTCTGCCCATTTTATTATTTTGGTCACTTCTTTCATCGCCAGGGAACTCCTTGTTCCCCCCTGATGATTGATATAAGCAACAGTCGTCATGTTGTCTGATTGGAATCTTATGAATCTGGCCTTTGCTAGTTGAGGCCAAGCTCTGAGAGCATTGAATATCGCTCTCAGTTCCAGAATGTTTATTGGGAGAAGAGACTCTTCCAGAGACCATAGTCCCTGAGCCTTCAGGGATTTCCAGACCGCGCCCCAGCCCACTAGACTGGCGTCGGTCGTGACGATGACCCACTCTGGTCTGCGGAAGCTCATTCCCTGGGACAGGTGGTCCAGGGTTAGCCACCAACGGAGTGAGTCTCTGGTCTTCTGATCTACTTGAATCACCGGAGACAAGTCTGTATAGTCCCCATTCCACTGTTTCAGCATGCACAGTTGTAATGGTCTTAGATGAATTCGTGCAAAAGGAACTATGTCCATTGCTGCAAACATCAATCCTACTACTTCCATGCACTGAGCTACGGAAGGACGAGGAATAGAATGAAGAACTTGACAAGTGTTTAGAAGTTTTGACTTTCTGACTTCTGTCATGACAATCCTCATTTCTAAAGAATCTATTATTGTTCCCAAGAACGGAACTCTTGTCGACGGAGACAGGGAACTTTTTTCTATGTTCACCTTCCATCCGTGAGATCTGAGAAAGGCCAGAACGATGTCTGTGTGAGCCTTTGCCTTTGAAAGAGACAACGCTTGTATTAGAATGTCGTCCAAGTACGGTACTACTGCAATACCCCTTGGTCTTAGAACCGCTAGAAGGGATCCGAGTACCTTTGTGAAAATCCTTGGAGCAGTGGCTAACCCGAATGGGAGGGCCACAAACTGGTAATGTTTGTCCAGAAAGGCGAACCTTAGGAACTGATGATGTTCTTTGTGGATAGGAATATGTAGATACGAATCCTTTAGATCCACGGTAGTCATAAATTGACCTTCCTGGATGGTGGGTAGAATCGTTTGAATGGTTTCCATTTTGAACGATGGTACTCTGAGAAATTTGTTTAGGATCTTTAAATCCAGAATTGGTCTGAAAGTTCCCTCTTTTTTGGGAACTACAAACAGATTTGAGTAAAATCCCATTCCTTGTTCCGCCGTTGGAACTGGGTGTATCACTCCCATCTTTAACAGGTCTTCTACACAATGTAAGAATGCCTGTCTCTTTATTCGGTTTGAGGATAAGTGAGACATGTGGAACCTTCCCCTTGGGGGTAGTTCCTTGAATTCCAGAAGATAACTCTGAAAAACTATTTCTAGTGTCCAGGGATCCTGAACATCTCTTGCCCAAGCCTGAGCAAAGAGAGAGAGTCTGCCCCCTACTAGATCCGGTCCCGGATCGGGGGCTACTCCTTCATGCTGTTTTGTTAGCAGCAGCAGGCTTCTTGGCCTGCTTACCCTTGTTCTAGCCTTGCGTCGGTTTACAGGCTGGTTTGGATTGAGAGGCGTTACCCTCTTGTTTAGAGGATGCAGAGTTAGAGGCCAGTCCGTTCCTGAAATTGCGAAAGGAACGAAAATTAGACTTATTCTTGGCCTTGAAAGGCCTATCTTGTGGGAGGGCATGGCCCTTTCCCCCAGTGATGTCTGAAATAATCTCTTTCAATTCTGGCCCAAAGAGAGTCTTACCCTTGAAGGGGATATTAAGTAATTTTGTCTTGGAAGATACATCCGCTGACCAAGACTTTAGCCAAAGCGCTCTGCGCGCCACAATTGCAAACCCTGAATTTTTCGCCGCTAATCTAGCTAGTTGCAAAGTGGCATCTAAAATAAAAGAATTAGCCAACTTGAGTGCGTGAACTCTGTCCATAACCTCCTCATACGGAGTCTCTCTACTGAGCGACTTTTCTAGTTCCTCGAACCAGAACCACGCTGCTGTAGTGACAGGAACAATGCATGAAATGGGTTGTAGGAGGTAACCTTGCTGTACAAAAATCTTTTTAAGCAAACCCTCCAATTTTTTATCCATAGGATCTTTGAAAGCACAATTATCCTCGATAGGAATAGTAGTGCGCTTGTTTAAAGTAGAAACTGCCCCCTCGACCTTAGGGACTGTCTGCCATAAGTCCTTTCTGGGGTCGACCATAGGAAATAATTTCTTAAATATAGGAGGGGGGACAAAAGGTATGCTGGGCTTCTCCCACTCCTTATTCACTATATCCGCCACCCGCTTGGGTATAGGAAAAGCGTCAGGGTGCACCGGAACCTCTAGGAACTTGTCCATATTGCATAATTTTTCTGGAATGACCAGGTTGTCACAATCATCCAGAGTAGATAACACCTCCTTAAGCAGTGCGCGGAGATGCTCTAATTTAAATTTAAATGTCACCACATCAGGTTCTGCTTGTTGAGAAATTTTACCTGAATCTGAAATTTCCCCATCCGACAAAACCTCCCTCATGACCCCTTCAGATTGGTGTGAGGGTATGACAGAGCAATTATCATTAGCGCCCTCCTGCTCTACAGTGTTTAAAACAGAGCAATCACGCTTTCTCTGATATGCAGGCATTTTGGATAAAATATTTGCTATGGAGTTAACCATTACTGCCGTTAATTGTTGCATAGTAATAAGCATTGGCGCGCTAGAAGTACTAGGGGCCTCCTGCGTGGGCAAAACTGGTGTAGACACAGAAGGAGATGATGTAGAACTATGTCTACTCCCTTCATCTGATGAATCATCTTGGGCAACTTTACTATCTGTGGCAATACTGTCCTTACTTTGTTTGGACGCTATGGCACAATTATCACACAATTTTGAAGGGGGACACACATTGATCTTCAAACATATAGAACATAGCTTATCTGAAGGTGCAGACATGTTAAACAGGCTTAAACTTGTCAAAAAAATACAAAAACCGTTTTAAAACAAAACCGTTACTGTCTCTTTAAATTTTAAACAGTGCACACTTTATTACTGAATATGTGAAAAAGTATGAAGGAATTGTTCAAAATTTACCAAATTTTCACCACAGTGTCTTAAAGCATTCAAAGTATTGCACACCAAATTTCAGAGCTTTAACCCTTAAAATAAAGAAACCGGAGCCGGTTACAGTTTTAACCCCTCCACAGTCCCAGCTACAACGTTTGCTGCGACTTTGCCAAACCCAGGGGGGAATACGATACCAGATGAAGCCTTCTAGGAACTTTTCCAACTACTTTCAGATCCTCACACATGCATCTGCATGTCTTGCTCTCAAAAGTAACTGCGCATTAATGGCGCGAAAATGAGGCTCAGCCTACAACTGGGAAGGCCCTTCCTGACTGGAAAGGTGTCTAACACAGTGCCTGACGTTAAAAAACGTTCCCCAAGCTTATAAGTGTGAATTACAAGCATAAACATGTATAAAATGCCCAAATAAAGCAATCGATTTTGCCCATAAAAGTGTCTACCAGTTTTATAGCCCATATTAAGCCCTTTATTCTGTTTGAGACTAAGAAAATGGTTTACCGGTCCCCATGAGGGGAAATGACAGCCTTCCAGCATTACACAGTCTTGTTAGAAACATGGCTAGTCATACCTTAAGCAGAAAAGTCTGCTAACTGTTTCCCCCAACTGAAGTTACTTCATCTCAACAGTCCTATGTGGAAACAGCAAACGATTTTAGTTACTGTCTGCTAAAATCATCTTCCTCTCACAAACAGAACTCTTCATCTTTTTCTGTTTCAGAGTAAATAGTACATACCAGCACTATTTTAAAATAACAAACTCTTGATAGTAGAATTAAAAAACTACAACTAAACACCACATACTCTTAACCATCTCCGTGGAGATGTTGCCTGTGCAACGGCAAAGAGAATGACTGGGGTGGGCGGAGCCTAGGAGGGACTATATGGACAGCTTTGCTGGGACTCTTTGCCATTTCCTGTTGGGGAAGAGATATTCCCACAAGTAAGGATGACGCCGTGGACCGGACACACCAATGTTGGAGAAAAGGGGTTTCTTGCAGCTGCTTTTAAAGCAATTAATTAACTCTCATCAGCTGCTTGTATGTTTACTTAGATGAATATTCATGTAGTGTTCTGCTCCATGAGATAAAATAGGGGGGATTATAGAGAATATAAGAGGATGGGCTAGTGTTCAATCATTCTAAATTACTGTTGGTTCATAAAATAAAAGAACAAAAAGACTATCTGTGGCTACAGAAGTGTGGAAAGAAGAGATATTATTTGAAAAGGGGGAAGCAAACTGGAATATAATTACAAAGTAGCAACACAAAACACAAACAAATTGGAATTAAGTTTTTGGCATCAAGAGAAATAAAAATTATTATGTGAAATCTTAAAATATACAGATGACTTGGAAGCAGCGGTTTAGTTGCACATAACTGTGTGTTGGTTCTTACATAAAATTAACTGTTTATTTGTAAAAATACAGAAAATGAGAGTTGAGGTTTGGAAACCATGGGCTCTATTACATATGCGGTGGCGCCCGCAAAAGCCTGGGTTTTTACGCGGTTTTGGTATCCAATATACAGCGCTGCATATAAATACGGCACGTATATCTCAGCCGTCAGCCGCAATTTTTACTCCCATAAGCTAACATGGGACTGCGTCCTAAATCGGTATCCAATATTCAGCGCAAGGACTTATGTGGCGAAAATGGAGACATTTTACTCCATTTTCACCTTGCCACACAAAGGCAGCCGCAGAAAGCCTTGCGCTGAGTATGTGAGCACGTAACTCCCATAACTGCCTGAAAATATAAACTAACACCTATTGCATGCGCAATATCAAGATACCTGTCAACCCCCACCGCAATCACTAACAAAGTATATTAACCCCTATATCCGCCATCAAACCCACATCGCAACTAATAATTAAAATATTAACCCCTAAATCCGCTAACCCCAACATCGCAAACTACCTATTAAAACTATTAACCCCCAATCCGCCATTAACCCTCAACGCAATAAATCTATTAAAGTATTAACCCCTAACCCACCAAACCCACACAACGCAATGCTAATTAATCTATTAACCGCTAAACCGCCATTCCCCACAACGCAAATTAATAATTAAATTACTAAGCCCCCCTAACCTAACATCCCCTAACCTAACACCCCCTAAATTAACCCAAATTACCTAAATTAAAAAATGCTAAAGTTAATATTATAATAAAAAAAACTAACATTACTCTAGATTTAAATTAAGCTACAGTTACAGAAAATAAAAAAAATCTAACATTACAGAAAATAATAAACACATGATCAAAAAAAAAAAATTAAACCTAATCCCTATAAAAATAAAAAAGCCCCCCAAAATAAAAACACCCCCTAATCTAATGCTAAACTACCAATAGCCATTAAAAGGGCTTTTTGTAGGGCATTGCCCTAAGTTAAACAGCTCTTTTACATTAAAAATAAACAAAGTCCTCCCTAACAGTAAAACCCCCCCACCCACCAACCCCCCCCAATAAAAAACCTAACACTAAAAAACCTAAACTACCCATTGCCCAGAAAAGGGCATTTGTATGGGCATTGCCCTTAAAAGGGCATTTAGCTATTTTGCTGCCCTTAAAAGGACATTTAGCTCTTTTAAGAAGTGCCCATCCCTAATCTAAATAAAACAAACCCCCCCAATTTTTTTTGAAAAAAACCCTAAGTCTAACCCCCAGGTTGGTACTCACGGTTGCTGGAGTCCGGCGGAGAAGGTCCTGTTCCAGGCGGTAAAGTCTTCTTCCAAGCGGTGACCTCCACGGAGCGGAGGGCGGAGCTGAAGACCGATAACTGCGGAGCTGAAGACCGGCGACCCTAAAACTGAAGACCGGCGACCCAGGAACTGAAGACCAGTGACTGCGGAGCCATGGAGCATGGAGGATCCTCTTCGTAAAATCTCCGCCATACACTGAATAGTGAATTCAAGGTACGCGATTAAAGAAGACGTCCCTTGAATTCTTCTTGGTTGATTTGATTCTTCAAATTCAAATCAGCCAATAGGATGAGAGCTACTGAAATCCCATTGGCTGATTTAATTTCAGTAGCTCTTATCCTATTGGCTGATTTGAATTTGAAGAATCAAATCAGCCAATAGGAATTCAAGGGACGCCATGTTTAATCGAGTACCTTGAATTTACTATTCAGAGTACAGCGGAGATCGTACGAAGAGGATCCTCTATGCTCCATGGCTCCGCGGTCGCCGGTCTTCAGTTCCAGGGTTGCCGGTCTTCAGCTGCACGGTCATCGGTCTTCAGCTCCGCCCTCCGCTCCGTGCCGGCTTGTTCCTGGAAGAAGAAAGAAAAGGTCGCCGCTTGGAAGAAGACTTCACCTCCTGGAACAGGACCTTCTCCACCGGACTTCAGCAACCGTGAGTACCAACCTGGGGGTTAGATTTATGTTTTTTTTTTTTTTAATTTTTTGGGGGGGGTTTGTATTATTTAGATTAGGAATGGGCAGTTCTTAAAAGAACTAAGTGCCCTTTTAAGGGCAGCAAAAGAGCTAAATATCTTTTTAAGGGCAACGCCCATACAAATGTCATTTTCAGGGCAATGGGTAGTTTAGGTTTTTTAGTGTTAGGTTTTTTATTTGGAGGGGTTTGGTGGGTGGGGGGTTTTACTGTTAGGGCGGGCTTTGTTTATTTTTAATGTAAAAGAGCTGTTTAACTTAGGGCAATGACCTACAAAAAGCCCTTTTAAGGGCTATTGGTAGTTTAGCATTAGATTAGCGGGTGTTTTTATTGGGGGGGGCTTTTTTATTTTCATAGGGATTAGGTTTAATTTTTTTATTTTTGATAATGTGTTTATTATTTTCGGTAATGTTAGATTTTTTTTATTTTCTGTAACAGTAGCTTAATTTAAACTTATATTTTTTATTTTTAAAGCAATGTTAGGTTTTTTATTTTAATAGTAACTTTAGTATTTTTTAATTTAAGTAATTTGGGTTAATTTAGGGGGTGTTAGGTTAGGGGGCTTAGCAATTTAATTATTTATTTGCGTTGTGGGGGATGGAGGTTTAGGGGTTAATAGTTTTAATAGGTAGTTTGTGATGTGGGTTAATGTCGGTATAGGGGTTAATAGTTTTAATACGTAGTTTGCGATGTGGGTTAATGGCGGTTTAGGAATTAATACATTAGGTAGTTTGTGATGTTGAGGATGGCGGAAATAGGGGTTAATAGTTTAATTATTACTTGTGGTGTGGGTTTGATGGCGGATATAGGGGTTAATAGTTTAATTAGCATATTGCGTTGTGGGGGGGTTGTCGGTTTTCGTGGTTAATACTTTTATTAGTTCCGATGTGTGTCTGATGGCGGATATAGGGGTTTTACATTTGGTTTTATTTTTGGGAGGTGGGTTAGACTTTTACGGGAGATTTTATATTTATTTTATTTTTCTTAGTTTCCGGCAGTCACTAGCAGCTCCAGAAATGTTTATTTATGGTAATTTCTGGACATCGCTAGTTTATCCGACATCAAACACACATCGGAACTAATAAAAGTATTAACCACAAAAACCGATAATCCCCCCACAACGCAATATGCTAAGCGCTGCAACCTGCGCCATATATGTAATCTCGCCCCATATGATTATAGAGGAAGGAGTCAAAATTAAAAAAAAAATTGGAAGAGTAAACAAATTTAAGTAAATATAAAATAATTATTACATCCCAAATTAGTAATAAATAATAAACACTTTTAAATTTTACTATTTTCATTAATATAATTAAAATAATTAGATGAGATGTCACTAATAGAAGAATAGACCTCTTTGTCCTGATGTGTGATAAAAGATGTGCATGATTCATGTAGACATTCAATCCAACATAATAATTCTAAAACTCTTTTACTTGTAGGCTTGGAACTATTCCACTGTTCAGAAGTACAAAGTTCAAAATACGTCTATGTTATCTATTAATTTAATTTTACAAACAAAATAATTAAGATTTATAAAGAACAAATGATGTGATTTGTAGTCAACAGATGTTTTCAAAAACAAAAAGGACACAAGCCACACAGAAACTATCAAAAATTCCAATTTATATTAAAATCTAGGCATATTGCCAGACTTTTCTGCAAAACAATGGTCAATGTGATAAATATAGGTTTAAAAAGTTTTAATAATATGAACTGAATCAATCTCAGCTTTATTAGTAATAAACTAATTTGAGATTGCGATTTCTAAAGCTCTCTTTAACACGTTTTTATAGAGTTGCCAGGCAAATTAATTTTACATGTCTATTTTTTGTTAAGAAAATAGAATGAACTCTAATAAAAGGTACAATCAATATTTCCAGAAGAATACCATGCACAGCCTTAATATGAAAGGTAAAAGGTAAAACATTTATTGGTATGCATTTAAAAGAACAACTCACAGAGTAGCGGTAAAGCTGATGACGTCATCTGACGCGTTTCACGCTTTCTCAAAGATAGATTGGGACAGGTGTTCCCTACCTTAAGTAGCCACAACAATCTGTCTCCAATCGTGATGTGTATTCTTTAGGGCATAAGTACAATCCAGACTGCCCATTAAGTGCTTGTAGATGTAGATTAACTATTTCGCCTGGTCTGGTGTGCACAAATCAGATCAGAAAGATTTTAGCGACACAGTACAAAGAAAGAAAATAGACAAAACATAATAAAACAAAAACATGAGTTAAAAAACAATTAATGTACATCAATCCAAGTGATCGTGTTGTTATTGTAACCTTTGCATTACATCAATAACAGTGCTACTTCATATTTGTAGGATTCAAATGGATAGCATAAAATGAAAAAAATTAACCACAATTACATTGATTTGATATGCATAAATATAGGCATACACAATCCACTCTAACTTTCAAGGTGTCATATGGGTATTTGTATTTAGCTGTACATCCAGAGGGTACTATAATTCATGAATCTGGAACATATTTATGTAAAGATTTGTATTTGTTACTTACGTTTCCAAATGGAGCTATACTAAATAATGAATAATGTTGATGCATATTTGAATTGGGATGGATATTTGTTAAAAATACATTGTAAGTGATGCAACACATTGTTGGGTATATACTTATTTTAAACATTTACAATGAACAGCCCCTACACAGCGTATACATATACCAAACTCAATCCATGTACTTGATCAATATATATGTTTGCAATCATTTTTTCAATAGGTATAACTAATAATAAGCCTAGGGTAATTGCATCTTAATGCATGTGTTTAATTATTCCTATATATAAGCATCAAAGGAGGGAAATGGAGTTATTTAGAGACCCTGATAGAGATCTAAATCCCATCTAGTGTTTAAACCATGGGGTTCTTTTGTTACAAATTTGAAGATCCATGGAACTTCTTTATCTAAAAGTTGTCTATATCTATCTCCCCCTCTCTTATTGGCTTGGATAAAATCAATAGCCTTAAAGAGAAGTGCTTTTTTCTTTTCCTTGCGATAGAAAAAGTGTTTGCCAACAGGGTTTTTTTGGCAGATCTCTGTCAATGGAGGTGTGGTGTTCACAGATCCTATCCTTCAGGTTACGACTGGTGGAATCTATGTACTGCTTGCCACATACCCCACAGATTATGAGGTATACAACATATTGTGAACAACAGTCCAACCTGTATTTAATACGGTGGGCAAAATTTGTTGATGTTGAATTAGCCTCAAAACCAGTGATGCAATGCAAGCAAACATTACAATGCCTTCTACATCTAAAAAATCCTTTTCTTGTTAACCAGTTTTCACTGCATCAAATTGTATTATTATATACTGCTACATATTTGATGACTTTACTCCCAATAGTAGGTGGTTTTCTTGAAACAAATTTTATACCTTCCTTTAAAATTTGTTTACATTGGGGGGGTCTAGTTATAGGATGCCAAGATTTTTTCTATTTTTCTATCTTTTTGTTAGATACCAATAACTAGGTAAAGGTGTTAAATGTCTGTAGTAGTTCGCCATTTAAAGGGACAGTGTATGTACAATTGTTTTCTTTTTAAAGGGATACAAAACCCACATGTTTTCTTTCATAATTCAAATAGAGCACGTGATTTTATACAACATACTAATTCAATTCTATTATCAAATTTTCTTTTGTTGAAAAGCAGGGACTTAAGCTAAGGGGCCTGCCCATGTCTTGCACACTATATGGCAGCAGTTTTGCAAGAATGTTTTCCATTTGCTAGACCACTGGACACAGCACTATTTCCTGTCATGTAGTGCTCTAGATATCTACCTAGGTATCTCTTCAACAAAGAATATCATAGGAACAAAGCAAATTTGATAATAGAAGTAAATTTCATTTTTTTCACAAAGAGATTTATTGTATAATATTTTGTTACGACATAAATAAATCACAAATAAGTTGTAAACATACAACACAGTAATAATAAAACAAGTAGTGAGAATACAACAAAGGAAATATAAATAGAACAATAAAGTACCAAAAATGTCATCAATTAACTATAAGCAATATAAAGCACTGTATATATCAGTAACAAGTAATGACCGTGTTTATCTACTGAGAAAATATCTATCACAATTTCTTTGATCATGTACGTAATACCAGAGCTCTACTTGAGCAAATAATAGGCATTGAGTGAATCTGGTAGTTAAAGCAAAAACCTATTGCTTATATGAGTGTCATCACGCCAATACGATCTTAGTTTGTCGCACTTCCACCAAATATGTAATAGATCAGCCTCTTCCCCACATCCCCTCCAGCACTTCCCATTTGATTTTTTTTTTAAAATGCTTTGTATTCTGGTAGGGGTTAGGTACCACCGTGATAGTAGTTTAAAATTAATTTCTTGAATTTTCAAAGAGATGGAAGCCTTTTTGTGGTTCTCAAATATTTTGTCCCACTCTTTGAGACCTATTTGTGTGTCTAAGTAAGTTTTCCATTTGTGTGTATAGGAAGGAAGAAATGTTTCATTATTAGGCGTCAATAATTTATAAATGATTGAGATTGTATGCCGCCCTGGAGCTTTAAAGGGATAGGAAACCCCAATTTTTTTAAAATCTCATTTAAATCCACTTAATATTTTACAAAGGTTGGCAATTAATACCTATTAAACATTTATTTTTGTTTTTTTGTAATCTCTCATACAAATTTCTATTTTTGCCAAACCCATAATAATACTCATTATGTTTGACCTGTAATAATGTTCTACATAGAAATTTCAAAGTGCACAAACGGAGCAGCAACAGAGGAACTTCAGTTTTAGAGAGGTAAGTATGTAAACTACCCCTCGATCAACAAGCAAGGTATTATGCAGATTAATAAGACAAAATGGATTTCAGCCTTTCTGCCCATGGTGAGCATGCGATGGGGAAAAAATTACATTATTTGCAAATTAAAATTAACAGGTGCAGCTGCTTCCCCATTGGATGGGACGCAGTAGCTGCATTTACATATGCTCTGCTTCCTATTATGGGCGGTCATTACCACTCTATTTAGGATAATTTAAACTTTATAAAAAAATGATCTAGAAGCTTTCTTTTTAAACGCAAATAGTTTTATTTGATTACATACACAATATTACTTCTAATAAAGTATTTTATTTAAGTACAAATGTGCAACAATTTCTAACCCTTTAAGTAAACATAAATTCTCAAAGGGTGTAAGAGTCATAGTTAGATTACTTTTCTGTTTATGTGTACTCATGTAATTTGTTATTTTCACATATGTAAACCAGGAGGAAAATGTATCATTACCTTTTTCTTCCAATATGTGTTGTGGTAACAGATTAATGGTGGAGAGAATATTTTTCAGGGCACAATCTTTGATATGGTATTTGCGGGGAGGGAGAAGTGCACATTTCTTAACAGAATATTGGGGTAGCCTCTATAGGGAGTCAGGTGTGGTATCAGATTGCTAGATAATGTTTTATAATATTTAGCGCCATAGACATCAGGGGAAGTTTTTGATGGCCTTAGCTACCTCATCTGTAGTAATAGGTAAATCTAATTTTAAGTTTGGGTAAGTTTAATTTGGAGATATATACTGAGGGGTCTAAGTTATTTGTATGCAGGTCTGTACTATTGCCTTTTAAAGGGACAGTCAAGTCCAAAAAAAAAATTCATGATTTAAATAGGGCATGCAATTTTAAACAACTTCCCAATTTACTTTTATCACCAATTTTGCTTTGTTCTCTTGGTATTCTTAGTTGAAAGCTAAAACTAGGAGGTTCATATGCTAATTTCTTAGACCTTGAAGACTGCCTCTAATCTGAATACATTTTGACCACTAGAGGGCATTAGTTCACATGTTTCATATAGATAACATTGAGCTCACGCACGTAAAGTGACCTAGGACTGAGCACTGATTGGCTAAACTGCATGTCTGTCAAAATAACTGAAATAAGGGGCAGTCAGCAGAAGCTTAGATACAAGATAATTACAGAGGTAAAAAGTATATTAATATAACTGTGTTGGTTGTGCAAAACTGGGGTATGGGTAATAAAGGTATTATCTTTCTTTTTAAACAACAAAAATTCTGGTGTTGACTGTCCCTTTAAGTTATATAGTGCAGAGTAGTAGTTGCAAAATGTCAATGTCTCTGCTATATGAAAGCTATCTTTGTGTACTTTTCCATCCTTGTCTTGTAGTGTATATACTTTTCAGCTGTTTTGACTAAGAGCCCTAGCCAATAAACACCCTGCATTAAAATCTTGTTCATAATAGTGTTGTTTTAAAACCAGTGCTTGACGCTGTTGTTCAGACTGTAAAAACTGCTGTAAAGCTAATCGTTTTTGCATTATTTTGTTTCTATAATTTTTACCTTTCAGGTGTATTTTTGAAAGTTTTCTACAGTACTTACCTTGTTTAGAAGTAAGTTGTATTTTTCTCTATTGGATTTTTGTATTCTAGTTTTGTATTTGATAAACTCCCCCCTTTCCACACATTTGTGTGCTTCCCACACAGTGGTACTATGAGTGTGTTTTGCTATATTTAATCGAAAATACTTAGTTAAGGTTTTTATCAATTTCAGTTTTGACTAAAAGATCTTCCAGAAGGAAGTCATCCAACCACCACTGGAATGGGGTTGTAGGGGTTTCAGGCCACTCCAGTGACCAGAATACAGGAGCATAGTCCAACACGTGATTGGCATTATTTTGATTAGCTTTACCAATGCCAGTCCAAATGGGTCCAATAAGAAATAATCAAGATGGGAGCATGCCTAGTGGGGATGTGAATAGAAGGTGTAGTCCCTTTCTTCATAGTGAAAGGTTCTCCAAACTACTAGATTTCTTAGATAACTATCAATGGGCTAAATTACAAGTTTTACGTTATGGTGCGATTTGGCTAAACTGCTGAAAAAAAACATCCATTGCACGGGGAATGGCCGGTAACGCATATTACAAGTTGCTGCGGTACGGCTATGCCGCAAGCATTTTAGCCTTAACGCAACCCTCTAATCTGCACTCAAAAAATTAGCTGGACCGCACAACCTGTAATACGGTCCAGCTAATTTTTTGAGTGCAGATTAGAGGGTTGCGCTAAAATGCTTGTGTTACAGCCTATACCGTCAAGAGCCATTCCATGATTTGAGACCAGTAGTTATGGATTTTGTGAAACAAAAATGTTTCACAAAACTCATAACTAAAATGTTACAAAGTACACTAACACCCATAAACTACCTATTAAGCCCTAAACCGCCACCCATCCACATCACAAATACTATATTAAATGTATTAACCCCTAATCTGCCGCCCATCCACATTGTCGACACTAAAATAAACCTATTAAACCCTTAACCGCTGACCCCCCCACATCACCAACACTAAATAAATCTAGTAACCCCTAAACCACAGGCCCTCCACATCACCAACACAATAAAGTATTAACCATTAAACCTCCAGCCCTCCACATCATAAATAATAAACTAAACCTATTAACCCCTAAACCACCAACCCCCCCACATCGTAACTAATAAACTAAACCTATTAACCCCTAAACCGCCGCCCCCCCCACATTGCAAAACACTAAATTAACATAAACCCCTAGTCTAAACACCCCTAATCCACCGCTCCCCAACATCGCTGACACTAAATAAAGTTATTAACCCCTAAACCGCCGCTCCCCAACATCGCTGACCCTAAATAAAATGATTAACCCCTAATCCGCCACCCCCAATATCGCCAACACTAAATAAACCTATTAACCCCTAAACCGCCGGCCCCTCACATCGCCAACACTATAATAAAGTATTAACCCCTAAACCTCCAGCCCCCCACATCGCAACTAATAAACTAAATCTATTAACTTCTAAACTGCCAGCCCCCCACATAATAACTAATAAACTAAACCTATTAATCCCTAAACTGCCGGCCCACCCACATCGCAAAATACAAAATTAAACTATTAACCCCTAAACCTAATACCCCCCCTAATAAATAAAAAAAAAATTAACTGTGAAATAAAAAACTACCTAAGATTAAACTATAAATTAACCTAACATAACTATTCTAATAAAATAAAAAAACTACCAATTAAAATCCTAAATTACATGATTAAAAAATACCTAATACTACGAAAAAAAAGAAAACCTAAATTACAAATTAATAAACCTAATACTACGAAAACATTTTAAAAATCTAACATTACAAAAAATAATAAACACTTAAAATATAAACAATAAAAAACTCTAAGATTACAAAAAATAATAAACAAATTTATCAAAAATAAAAACAATTACACCTAATCTAATAGCCCTATAAAAATAAAAAAGCCCCCCAAAATAAAAATAACCCCCCCCCCAGCCTAACAATAGACTACCAATAGCCCTTAAAAGGGTCTTTTGTAGGGAAATGCCCTAAGTTAAACAGCTCGTTTACCAACAGAAAATTACAAAGTCCCCCATAAAAGTACAAACCCCACCCAACCAACCCCCCAAAATAAAAAACCCAAATCTAAAAAAATGTAATGCCCCTAAAGGGCATTTGTATGGGCATTCCCCTTAAAAGGGCATTCAGCTCTTTTACTGCCCAAAGCCCTAATCTAGAAAAAAAAAAACTAACTCTAACCCTAAAATATCTACTCACGGTTCCTGAAGTCCAGTCATCCATCTTCATCCAGGCAGCGAGAAGTCTTCATCGAGGCGGCAACATCTTCCTCCATCGCGGCACCATCTTCTATCCTGGTGGCGCAGAGCTGTGGAGGCATGGAGCAGAGCTGTCCAGGACCGGCGATGACATCTAGTGCGGAGCCTCCTCTTCATAGATCACCGCCGTACACTGAAGCTTAAATGCAGGGTACCCATTTAAAAATGTGGTACCTTGCATTCTTATTGGCTGACATTTTCAAATCAGCCAATAGGATGAGAGCTACTGAAATCCTATTTGCCTCGATAGCTTTGTGCCACTGGTATGAGGATAGAGGAAGAGGATAGAAGAAGAGGAAAGAGGATCCCGTGATGGAGGAAGATGTCGCTGCCTGGATGAAGACTTCTCACCTCCTGGATGAGGATGGATGACCGGACTCCAGGAACCGTGAGTAGATATTCTGGGGTAAGTGTTAGTTTTTTTTGTTTTTTTTTGGGGTGTTTTTTTTTAGATTAGGGCTTTGTCCAGTAAAAGAGCTGAATGCCCTTTTAAGGGCAATTCGCATACAAATGCCCCTTTAGGGGCAATGGGTATTTTAGGATTTTTTTAGATTTAGGTTTTTTATTTTGGGGTTTGGTTGGTTGTGTGGTTTTACTTTTAGGGGCGACTTTGTAATTTTGTGTAGGCAAAAGAGCTATTTAACTTTTAAGGGCTATTGATAGTTTATTGTTAGGTTAGGGCGTGTTTTTATTTTTAGGTGGAATTTTTATCTTTATAGGGCTATTAGATTAGGTATAATTGTTTATATTTTTGATAATTTCGTTTATTGTTAAATTATTTTTTGTAATCTTAGAGTTTGTATTTTTGGTATTTTTACGGCTAGATTTAGAGTTTTGTGGCCAAAGGGGTGTGTTAGCTACACGTGTTTTTTTCCCCCCGCACCTTTTAAATAACGCTGGTATTGAGAGTTCTCTGAAGGGCTGCGTTAGGCTCCAAAAAGGGAGCGTAGAGCATAATTTACCGCCACTTCAACTCTCAATCCCAGCGTTGCTTACGGTAGCGGCCAGCTTGAAAAACGTGCTTGTGCACGATTCCCCCATAGGAAACAATGGGACAGTTTGATCTGCAAAAAAACCTAACACCTGCAAAAAAGCAGCGTTCAGCTCCTAACGCAGCCCCATTGTTTCCTATGGGAAAATAAAAAATATGTCTATACCTAACACCCTAACATGAACCCCGAGTCTAAACACCCCTAACCTTACACTTATTAACCTCTAATCTGCCGCCCCCACTATCGCTGACCCCTGCATATTATTATTAACCCCTAATCTGCCGCTCCGGATACCGCCGCAACCTACATTATCCCTATGAACCCCTAAACTGCTGCCCCCAACGTCGCCGACCCCTACATAATATTTATTAACACCTAATCTGCCCCCCCCCAACGTCGCTGCTACCTTACCTACACTGATTAACTCCTAATCTTTCCGACCGTACCTCGCCGCCACTATAATAAATGTATTAACCTCTAAACCGCCTCACTCCCGCCTCGCAAACCCTATAATAAATTTTATTAACCCCTATTCTGCCCTCCCTAACATCTGCAACACCTAACTTCAAGTATTAACCCCTAATCTGCTGACCGGACCTCACCGCTACTATAATAAATATATTAACCCCTAAAGCTAAGTCTAACCCTAACCCTAACACCCCCCTAAGTTAAATATAATTTTAATCTAACAAAATAAATTAATTCTTATTAAATAAATTAATCCTATTTAAAGCTAAATACTTACCTGTAAAATAAACCCTAATATAGCTACAATATAACGAATAATTATATTGTAGCTACTTTAGGATTTATATTTATTTTACAGGCAACTTTGTATTTATTTTAACTAGGTACAATAGCTATTAAATAGTTATTAACTATTTAATAGCTACCTAGTTATAATAATTACAAAATTACCTGTAAAATAAATCCTAACCTAAGTTACAATTACACCTAACACTACACTATCAATAAATTAATTAAATAAACTACCTACAATTACCTACAATTAAATCAACTAAACTAAATTACAAAAAAAAACAAACACTAAATTACAAAAAATAAAAAAAGATTACAAGAATTTTAAACTAATTATACCTACTCCAATCAGCCAATCAGATTGAGCTCGCATTCTATTGGCTGATCAGAACAGCCAATAGAATGCGAGCTCAATCTGATTGGCTGATCCAATCAGATTTTTCCTACCTTAATTCCGATTGGCTAATAGAATCCTATCAGCCAATCGGAATTCGAGGGACGCCATCATGGATGATGTAATTTAAAGGAACCTCCGCTCCGGATGGAAGAAGATAGAAGATGCCGCCTGGATGAAGACTTTGGACCCTCTGGAGGACCTCTTCTTGCCAGATAGGATGAAGACTTCGGACCCTCTTCTGGACCTCTTCTTGCCGGATAGGATGAAGACTTCTGACCCTCTTCTGGACGGATCGGTGATACCCGGCTGGGTGAATACAAGGTAGGGAGATCTTTAGGGGCTTAGTGTTAGGTTTTTTAAGGGGGGTTTGGGTGGGTTAGATTAGGGGTATGTGGGTGGTGGGTTGTAATGTTGGGGGGGTATTGTATGTTTTTTTTCAGGCAAAAGAGCTGATTTCTTTGGGGCATGCCTGGCAAAAGGCCCTTTTAAGGGTTGGTAAGGTAATAGAGCTGTTAACTTTTTATTTTAGAATAGGGTAGGGCATTTTTTTATTTTGGGGGGCTCTGTTATTTTGTTAGGGGGCTTAGAGTAGGTTTAAAATTAGTTTAAAATTCTTGTAATCTTTTTTATTTTTTGTAATTTAGGGTTTGATTTTTTTGTAATTTAGTTTAGTTGATTTAATTGTAGGTAATTGTAGGTAGTTTATTTAATTAATTTATTGATAGTGTAGTGTTAGGTTTAATTGTAACTTAGGTTAGGATTTATTTTACATGTAATTTTGTAATTATTTTAACTAGGTAGCTATTAAATAGTTAATAACTATTTAATAGCTATTGTACCTAGTTAAAATAAATACAAAGTTGACTGTAAAATAAATATTAATTCTAAAATAGCTACAATGTAATTATTAGTTATATTGTAGCTATATTAGGGTTTATTTTACAGGTAAGTATTTAGCTTTAAATAGGATTAATTTATTTAAAAACAAATTATTTATTTCGTTAGATTTAAATTATATTTAACTTAGGGGGGTGTTAGGGTTAGACTTAGCTTTAGGGGTTAATACATTTATTAGAGTAGCGGTGAGGTCCGGTCGGCAGATTAGGGGTTAATAAGTGTAGGTAAGGTAGCGGCGACGTTGGGGGGGGGCAGATTAGGGGTTAATAAATATTATGTAGGTGTCGGCGATGTTAGGGGCAGCAGATTAGGGGTACATAGGGATAATGTAGGTGGCGGCGGTGTGCGGTTGGCAGATTAGGGGTTAAAAATTTTTATTATAGTGGCGGCAATGTGGGGGGGCCTCGGTTTAGAGGTACATAGGTAGTTTATGGGTGTTAGTGTACTTTAGAGCACAGTAGTTAAGAGCTTTATAAACCGGCGTTAGCCCATAAAGCTCTTAACTCCTGACTTTTTTCTGCGGCTGGAGTCTTGTCGTTAGAGTTCTAATGCTCACTTCAGCCAAGACTCTAAATACCGGCGTTAGGAAGATCCCATTGAAAAGATAGGATACGCAATTGGCGTAAGGGGATCTGTGGTATGGAAAAGTCGCGGCTGGAAAGTGAGCGTTAGACCCTTTCCTAACTGACTCTAAATACCAGCGGGCGGTAAAAAACAGCGTTAGGACCCCTTAACGCTGGTTTTGATGGCTAACGCAGAACTCTAAATCTAGGCGTTAGTGTTTATTAATTTTTGTAATGTTAGATTTTTAAAATGTTTTCGTAGTATTAGAGGAGGTTTTTGATGGCCTTAGCTACCTCATCTGTAGTAATAGGTAAATCTAATTTTAAGTTTGGGTAAGTTTAATTTGGAGATATATACTGAGGGGTCTAACGGCTAGATTACGAGTTTTGCGGTATGAGTGAAAAAGCATTGTTATGGCTCTTTTTCACTACCGCTGGTATTACGAGTTTTGCAGGTACAGCTGTACCGCACACTTTTTTGGCCGTTATGCAACATAACTCCCACAGCTTTCAAAAAGTCATTTTTCAATGGGACTTCCACAGCGCCGTTATTACGAGTTTGCCTGTCCGGCCAAAAAGTGAGCGGTACAGTCTATGCCGTCAAGATCCATACATAAACTGAAAGTCAGTAGTTATGGCTTTTATGTTACAAAGCCGTAACATAAAACTCATAACTAAAGTGCTAAAAAGTACACTAACACCCATAAACTACCTATTAACCCCTAAACCGAGGCCCTCCCGCATCGCAAACACTAAAAGTAAATTATTAACCCCTAATCTGCCTCTCCGGACATCAACGACACTATAATAAACATATTAACCCATAAACCGCCCTCCAGCATCGTAAAGACTAGTCAAATATTATTAACCCCTAATATGCTGTCCCTAACATCGTCGCAACCTACATTACTGTTATTATCCCCTAATCATCTGCTGTCCCTAACATTGCCGCCACTATACTAAAGTTATTCACCCCTAAACCTAACCCTAAGTCTAACCCTAACGCCCACTAACTTTAACATAATTAAAATAAATCTAAATAAAAATTATAATTAATACCTAAATAATTCCTATTTAAAACTAAATATTTACCTATAAAATAAACCCTAAGCTAGCTACAATATAACTAATAGTTACATTGTATCTATCTTAGGTTTTATTTTTATTTCACAGGCAAGTTTGTATTTATTTTAACTAGGTAGCTACCTAGTTAACCTCTTAAGGACATATGACAGAATTTTTCCGTCATAAAACAATTGAGCAAACTGAAAGCTGTGTCCTTAAAGGGTTAAAATAAATACAAAGTTACCTGTAAAATATAAATAAAACCTAACCTGAGTTACACTAACAACTAACCTTACACTACAATTAAATAAATTACATTAATTAAATACAATTAACTAAATTACAAAAACAAACACTAAATTACACAAAATAAAAAATAAATAATCAAATATTTAAACTAATTACACCTAATCTAATAGCCCTATCAAAATAAAAAAGCCCCCCAAAAATAAAAAAAACCCTAGCCTAAACTTAACTGCCAATAGCCCTTAAAAGGGCCTTTTGCGGGGCAGTGCCCCAAAGAAATCAGCTTTTTACGTG
The DNA here is from genome assembly GCF_027579735.1 of Bombina bombina. NCBI lineage: Eukaryota > Metazoa > Chordata > Amphibia > Anura > Bombinatoridae > Bombina > Bombina bombina. Next base: position 1,060,828,609 of record NC_069499.1, read on the forward strand.
TAAAAAAAAATACAAACAACCACCCTCACAACCAACTCCCCAAATAAAAACCTATCCAAAAAACCTAAGCTCCCCATTGCCCTGAAAAGGGCATTTGGATGGGCATTGCCCTAAAAAGGGCATTTAACTCTTTTTCATTGCCCAAACCCTAAGCTAAAAATAAACCCACCCAATAAACCCTTAAAAAAACCTAACACTTACAGTTTTGAAGACCGGACATCCATCCTCAATGAAGCGGCGGAAGTCCTCAGCGAAGTTGGCAGAAATCTTCATCCAAGCAGGCCGAAGTCTTCATCCAAGCCGGCAGAAGTCTTCATTCAGACGGCATCTTCTATCTTCATCCATCCGGCGCAGAGCAGCTCCATCTTCAAAACATCCGGCATGGAGCATCCTCTTCTGACGACGGCTAACGAAGAATGAAGGTTCCTTTAAGGGACATCATCCAAGATGGCGTCCCTTAAATTCCTATTGGCTGAAAGAATTCTATCAGCCAATCAGAATTAAAGGTGAAAAAATCCTATTGGCTGATGCAATCAGCCAATAGGATTGAGGTTCAATCCTATTGGCTGATGCAATCAGCCAATAGGATTGAGCTTGCATTCTATTGGCAAACTCAATCTGGGGGCAGAAGATTACGGGTTAATAAGTGTAGGTAGGGGGCGGCAGATTAGGGGTTAATAAGTGTAGGTAGGTGGCGGCGATGTTGGGGGCGGCAGATTAGGGGTTAATAAGTTTAGGTAAGTGTAGGCTATGTCGGGGACGGCAGATTAAGGGTTAATAAGTGTAATGTAGGTGGCGGCGATGTCGGGGGTGGCAGATTAGGGGTGTTTAGACTTGGGATTTATGTTAGGGTGTTAGGTGTAAACATAACTTTTGTTTCCCCATAGGAATCAATGGGACTGCGTTACAGAGCTTTACGCTCCTTTGTTGCAGGTGTTGATGTCTATGGGGAAATCGTGCACAAGCACGTAAAACCAGCTCAAAGCAGCGCTGGTATTTGTGCGCGGTATGGAGCTCAATTTTGCTCAACGCTCACATATTGCCTGCAAACGCCGGGTTTATGAAAACCTGTAATAGCGGCGCTATAGGGAGGTGAACGGTAGAAATAACTTGCAAGTTAGTACCGAGCCGCTCTTACCGCAAAACTCGTAATCTAGCCGTAAGTTATTTGTATGCAGGTCTGTACTATTGCCTTTTAAGTTATATAGTGCAGAGTAGTAGTTGCAAAATGTCTCTGCTATATGAAAGCTATCTTTGTGTACTTTTCTATCCTTGTCTTGTAGTGAATACACTTTTCAGCTGTTTTGACTAAGAGCCCTAGCCAATAAACACCCTGCATTAAAATCTTGTTCATAATAGTGTTGTTTGAAAACCAGTGCTTGACGCTATTGTTCAAACTGTAAAAACAGAATTTATGCTTACCTGATAAATTACTTTCTCCAACGGTGTGTCCGGTCCACGGCGTCATCCTTACTTGTGGGATATTCTCTTCCCCAACAGGAAATGGCAAAGAGTCCCAGCAAAGCTGGCCATATAGTCCCTCCTAGGCTCCGCCCACCCCAGTCATTCGACCGACGGACAGGAGGAAATATATATAGGAGAAAACATATGGTACCGTGGTGACTGTAGTTAGAGAAAATAATTCATCAGACCTGATTAAAAAACCAGGGCGGGCCGTGGACCGGACACACCGTTGGAGAAAGTAATTTATCAGGTAAGCATAAATTCTGTTTTCTCCAACATTGGTGTGTCCGGTCCACGGCGTCATCCTTACTTGTGGGAACCAATACCAAAGCTTTAGGACACGGATGAAGGGAGGGAGCAAATCAGGTTACCTAAACGGAAGGCACCACAGCTTGCAAAACCTTTCTCCCAAAAATAGCCTCCGAAAAAGCAAAAGTATCAAATTTGTAAAATTTGGCAAAAGTGTGCAGTGAAGACCAAGTCGCTGCCTTACATATCTGGTCAACAGAAGCCTCGTTCTTGAAGGCCCATGTGGAAGCCACAGCCCTAGTGGAGTGAGCTGTGATTCTTTCAGGAGGCTGCCATCCGGCAGTCTCATAAGCCAATCGGATGATGCTTTTAAGCCAAAAGGAAAGAGAGGTAGAAGTCGCTTTTTGACCTCTCCTTTTACCGGAATAAACAACAAACAAGGAAGATGTTTGTCTGAAATCTTTTGTAGCCTCTAAATAGAATTTTAGAGCACGGACTACGTCCAAATTGTGTAACAAATGTTCCTTCTTTGAAACTGGATTCGGACACAAAGAAGGTACAACTATCTCCTGGTTAATATTTTTGTTAGAAACAACCTTAGGAAGAAAACCAGGCTTAGTACGCAAAACCACCTTATCTGCATGGAACACCAGATAGGGCGTAGAACACTGCAGAGCAGATAACTCTGAATGTAAAGGTTCAAACGGAACCCCTTGAAGAACTGAAAGAACTAGATTTAGACTCCAGGGGGGAGTCAAAGGTCTGTAAACAGGCTTGATACTAACCAGAGCCTGAACAAATGCTTGAACATCTGGCACAGCTGCCAGTCTTTTGTGTAGTAAGACAGATAAAGCAGAGATCTGTCCCTTTAGAGAACTTGCAGATAATCCTTTCTCCAAACCTTCTTGTAGAAAGGAGAGAATCTTAGGAATTTTTATCTTATTCCATGGGAATCCTTTGGATTCACACCAACAGATATATATTTTCCATATTTTATGGTAAATCTTTCTAGTTACCGGTTTTCTGGCCTGAACCAGAGTATCTATCACAGAATCTGAAAACCCACGCTTCGATAGAATCAAGCGTTCAATCTCCAAGCCGTCAGCTGGAGGGAGACCAGATTTGGATGTTCGAATGGACCCTGAACAAGAAGGTCCTGTCTCAAAGGTAGCTTCCATGGTGGAGCCGATGACATATTCACCAGGTCTGCATACCAAGTCCTGCGTGGCCACGCAGGAGCTATCAAGATCACAGAGGCCCTCTCCTGATTGATCCTGGCTACCAGCCTGGGAATGAGAGGAAACGGTGGAAATACATAAGCTAGGTTGAAGGTCCAAGGTGCTACTAGTGCATCTACTAGAGTCACCTTGGGATCCCTGGATCTGGACCCGTAGCAAGGAACCTTGAAGTTCTGATGAGACGCCATCAGATCCATGTCTGGAATGCCCCATAATTGAGTTATTTGGGCAAAGATCTCCGGATGGAGTTCCCACTCCCCCGGATGGAATGTCTGACGACTCAGAAAATCCGCCTCCCAGTTTTCCACACCTGGGATGTAGATCGCAGACAGGTGGCAGGAGTGATCCTCCGCCCATTGAATTATTTTGGTCACTTCTTTCATCGCCAGGGAACTCCTTGTTCCCCCCTGATGATTGATATACGCAACGGTCGTCATGTTGTCTGATTGGAACCTTTTGAATCTGGCCTTTGCTAGCTGAGGCCAAGCCCTGAGAGCATTGAATATCGCTCTCAGTTCCAGAATGTTTATCGGGAGAAGAGTCTCTTCCCGAGACCATAGACCCTGAGCTTTTAGGGATTCCCAGACCGCGCCCCAGCCCACTAGACTGGCGTCGGTCGTGACAATGACCCACTCTGGTCTGCGGAAGCTCATTCCCTGGGACAGATGGTCCAGGGTCAGCCACCAACGGAGTGAATCTCTGGTCTTCTGATCTACTTGAATCATTGGAGACAAGTCTGTATAGTCCCCATTCCACTGTTTGAGCATGCACAGTTGTAATGGTCTTAGATGAATTCGTGCAAAAGGAACTATGTCCATTGCTGCAACCATCAACCCTACTACTTCCATGCACTGCGCTATGGAAGGACGAGGAACAGAATGAAGCACTTGACAAGAGCTTAGAAGTTTTGATTTTCTGACCTCTGTCAGAAAAATCCTCATTTCTAAGGAATCTATTATTGTTCCCAAGAAGGGAACTCTTGTCGACGGAGACAGAGAACTTTTTTCTATGTTCACCTTCCATCCGTGTGATCTGAGAAAGGCTAGAACGATGTCTGTATGAGCCTTTGCTTTTGACAGGGACGACGCTTGTATTAGAATGTCGTCCAGGTAAGGTACTACTGCAATGCCCCTCTTTTTTTAGAACCGCTAGAAGGGACCCTAGCACCTTTGTGAAAATCCTTGGAGCAGTGGCTAACCCGAATGGGAGGGCCACAAACTGGTAATGCTTGTCCAGAAAAGCGAACCTTAGGAACTGATGATGTTCTTTGTGGATAGGAATATGTAGGTACGCATCCTTTAGATCCACGGTAGTCATAAATTGACTTTCCTGGATAGTGGGTAGAATCGTTCGAATGGTTTCCATCTTGAACGATGGTACCCTGAGAAATTTGTTTAGGATCTTCAAATCCAAAATTGGTCTGAAAGTTCCCTACTCCTACATGCTGTTTTGTTAGCAGTGGCAGGCTTCTTGGCCTGCTTACCCTTGTTCCAGCCTTGCATCGGTTTCCAGGCTGGTTTGGGTTGTGAGGCATTACCCTCTTGCTTAGAGGATGCAGAATTAGAGGCCGGTCCGTTCCTGAAATTGCGAAAGGGACGAAAATTAGACTTATTTTTAGCCTTGAAAGACCTATCTTGTGGAAGGGTGTGGCCCTTTCCCCCAGTGATGTCTGAAATAATCTCTTTCAATTCTGGTCCAAATAGAGTTTTACCTTTGAAAGGGATGTTAAGCAATTTTGTCTTGGATGAAACATCCGCTGACCAAGACTTTAGCCAAAGCGCTCTGTGCGCCACGATAGCAAACCCTGAATTTTTCGCCGCTAATCTAGCTAATTGCAAAGCAGCATCTAAAATAAAAGAGTTAGCCAATTTAAGTGCGTGAACTCTGTCCATAACCTCCTCATATGGAGTCTCTCTACTGAGCGACTTTTCTAGTTCCTCGAACCAGAACCACGCTGCTGTAGTGACAGGAACAATGCACGAAATTGGTTGTAGAAGGTAACCTTGCTGTACAAAAATCTTTTTAAGCAAACCTTCCAATTTTTTATCCATAGGATCTTAGAAAGCACAACTATCTTCGATAGGAATAGTAGTGCGTTTGTTTAGAGTAGAAACTGCCCCCTTGACCTTAGGGACTGTCTGCCATAAGTCCTTTCTGGGGTCGACCATAGGAAATAATTTCTTAAATATAGGGGGGGGAACAAAAGGTATGCCGGGCTTTTCCCACTCCTTATTTACTATGTCCGCCACCCGCTTGGGTATAGGAAAAGCGTCGGGGTGCACCAGAACCTCTAGGAACTTGTCCATCTTGCATAATTTCTCTGGAATGACCAAATTGTCACAATCATCCAGAGTAGATAACACCTCCTTAAGCAGTGCGCGGAGATGTTCTAATTTAAATTTAAATGTCACAACATCAGGTTCAGCTTGTTGAGAAATTTTTCCTGAATCTGAAATTTCTCCATCTGACAAAACCTCCCTCATGGCCCCTTCAGATTGGTGTGAGGGTATGACAGAACAATTATCATCAGCGCCCTCCTGCTCTTCAGTGTTTAAAACAGAGCAATCGCGCTTTCTCTGATAAGTAGGCATTTTGGATAAAATATTTGCTATGGAGTTATCCATTACAGCCGTTAATTGTTGCATGGTAATAAGCATTGGCGCACTAGATGTACTAGGGGCCTCCTGCGTGGGCAAAACTGGTGTAGACACAGTAGGAGATGATGTAGTATCATGTTTACTCCCCTCATCTGAGGAATCATCTTGGGCAATTTCATTATCTGTGGCAGTACTGTCCTTACTTTGTTTGGACGCTATGGCACAATTATCACATAAATTTAAATACATATAGAACATAGCTTATCTGAAGGTACAGACATGTTAAACAGGCTTAAACTTGTCAACAAAGCACAAAAAACGTTTTAAAACAAAACCGTTACTGTCTCTTTAAATTTTAAACAGAAAACACTTTATTACTGAATATGTGAAAAAGTATGAAGGAATTGTTCAAAAATTACCAAAATTTCACCACAGTGTCTTAAGGCATTAATAGTATTGCACACCAAATTTCAGAGCTTTAACCCTTAAAATAACGGAACCAGAGCCGTTTATAAATTTAACCCCTATACAGTCCCAGCTATAGTCTTTGCTGAGACCCAACCAAGCCCTGAGGGGAATACGATACCAATTGACGCCTTCTAGAAGCTTTTCCAGCAATTTTTTGATCCTCACACATGCATCTGCATGTCCTGCTCTCAAAAAACAACTGTGCAGTAATGGCGCGAAAATGAGGCTCTGTCTACAACTAGGAAGGCCCCCTGACTGGAAAAGGTGTCTAACACAGTGCCTGCCGTTTAATAAACGTTCCCCAAGTTTATAAATGCAAATTGTCAGCATAAATATGAATAAAAAGCCCAAATAAAGCAATCGATTTAGCCCATAAAAATGTCTACCAGTTTTTTAGCCCATAATAAGCCCTTTATTCTGTTTGTTTGACTAAGAAAATGGCTTACCGGTCCCCATGAGGGGAAATGACAGCCTTCCAGCATTACATCGTCTTGTTAGAAATATGGCTAGTCATACCTTAAGCAGAAAAGTCTGCTAACTGCTTCTTCCAACTGAAGTTACTTCATCTCAACAGTCCTATGTGGAAACAGCAATCGATTTTAGTTACTGTCTGCTAAAATCATCTTCCTCTCACAAACAGAAATCTTCATCCTTTTCTGTTTCAGAGTAAATAGTACATACCAGCACTATTTTAAAATAACAAACACTTGATAGAAGAATAAAAACTACATTTAAACACCAAAAAACTCTTAACCATCTCCGTGGAGATGTTGCCTGTGCAACGGCAAAGAGAATGACTGGGGTGGGCGGAGCCTAGGAGGGACTATATGGCCAGCTTTGCTGGGACTCTTTGCCATTTCCTGTTGGGGAAGAGAATATCCCACAAGTAAGGATGACGCCGTGGACCGGACACACCAATGTTGGAGAAAACTACTGTAAAGCTAATTGCTTTTGCATTATTTGGTTTCTATAATCTTTACCTTTCAGATGTTTTTTTTTTTAAAGGTGTTCTACAGTACTTACCTTGTTTAGAAGTAAGTTGTATTTTTCTCTATTGGATTTTTGTATTCTAGTTTTGTATTTGATAAACTTCCCCCTTATCACACATTTGTGTGCTTCCAACACAGTGGTACTATGAGTGTGTTCTGCTATATTAAATTGAAAATACTCAGTTAAGGTTTTTATCAATTTCAGTTTTGACTAAAAGATTTTCCAGAAGGAAGTCATCCAACCACCACTGGAATGGGGTTGTAGGTTTCAGTCCACTCCAGTGACCAGAATACAGTAGCATAGTCCAACCACGTGATTGGCATTATTTTGATTAGCTTTACCAATGCCAACCCAAATGGGTCCAATACGAAATAGTCAAGATGGGAGCTTGCCTAGTGGGGATGTGAAAAGAAGGTGTAGTCCCTTTCTTCAGGCTGAAAGGTTCTCCAAACTACTAGATTTCTTAGATAACTATCAATGGGCTAAATGACAAGTTTTGCATTATGGTGCGGTTTGGCTATACTGCTGAAAAATTGTCCATTGCGCGGGGAATGGCCGGTAATGCATATTACAAGTCGCTGTGGTACGGCTATACTGTAAGCAATTTAGCCTTAACGCAACCCTCTATTCTGCACTCAAAAAATGACGTTTGAGTGCAGGATTTTCCATAGCGCCGTATTACAGGTTGTGCAGTCCAGCTAAAATGCTTGCGTTACAGCCTATACCGACAAGAGCCATTCCGTGATCTGAGACCAGTAGTTATGGATTTTGTGAAACAAAAATGTTTCACAAAACTCATAACTAAAATGTTACAAAGTACACTAACACCCATAAACTACCTATTAACCCCTAAACCGCCACCTACCTGCATCACAAATACTATATTAAATTTATCAACCTCTAATCTGCCGCCCACCCACATTGCCGACACTAAAATAAACCTATTAAACCCTTAACCGCCGACCCCCCCACGTCACCAACACTAAATAAATCTAGTAACCCCTAAACCACAGGCCCTCTACATCGCCAACATTATAATAAAGTATTAACCCTTAAACCTCCAGCCCCCACATCATAACTAATAAACTAAACCTATTTACCCCTAAACCACAAGCCCCACACACCATAACTAATATACTAAACCTATTAACCCTTAAACCGCCGGCCCCCCAAATTGCAAAACACTAAATTAACATAAACCCATAGTCTAAACACCCCTAATTCGCCGCTCCCTGACATCGCTGACACTAAATAAAGTTATTAACCCCTAAACCGCCACTCCCCAATATCACTGACACTAAATAAAATGATTAACCCCTAATCCGCTGCCCCCAACATCGCCGATACTAAATAAACCTATTAACCCCTAAACCGCTGGCCCCTCACATCGCCAACACTATAATAAAGTATTAACCCCTAAACCTCCAGCCCCCACATCGCAACTAATAAACTAAACCTATTAACCCCTAAACTGCCAGCCCCCCACATAGTAACTACTAAACCTATTAATCCCTAAACTGCCGGCCCCCCACATTGCAAAATACTAAATTAAACTATTAACCCCTAAACCTAATACCCCCCTAACTTTAAATTAAGTTACAATAAATAAAAACTTACCTGTGAAATAAAAAAATACCTAAGATTAAACTATAAAGTAACCTAACATAACTATTCTAATAAAATCAGCCAATCGGATTGAACTTGATTCTGATTGGCTGATTCCATCAGCCAATCAGAATTTTCCTACCTTAATTCGAGGGACGCCATCTTGGATGACGTCCCTTAAAGGAACCTTCATTCTTCAGTTGGACGTCGGAAGAAGAAGATTGATCCGCGCTGGAGGTCTTCAAGATGGAGCCGTTCCTCATCGGATGAAGATAGAAGATGCCGCTTGGATCAAGATGGTTGCCGGTCAAGATCTCCTCTTCTTCCCGGATAGGATGAAGACTTTGGAGCCTCTTCTGGACCTCTTCAGCCGCCGCTTGATAGAAGATTTCAGCCGGATTATGGATCGCCAGCCCCCGCTTGGGCTTGGATGAAGATTTTGGAGCCTGGAGCGATCGGTGAACCTGGCATGGTGAAGATAAGGTAGGAAGATCTTCATGGGCTTAGTGTTAGGTTTATTTAAGGGGGGTTTGGGTTAGATTAGGGGTATGTGGGTGGTGGGTTGTAATGTTGGGGGGGGGTATTGTATGTTTTTTTTTACAGGCAAAAGAGCTGAATTATTTGGGGCATGCCCCGCAAATGGCCCTTTTCAGGGCTGGTAAGGTAAAAGAGCTTTGAACTTTTTAAATTTAGAATAGGGTATGGCATTTTTTTATTTTTGGGGTCTTTGTTATTTTATTAGGGGGCTTAGAGTAGGTGTAATTAGTTTAAAATTGTTGTAATATTTTTCTAATGTTTGTAAATATTTTTTTATTTTTTGTAACTTAGTTCTTTTTTATTTTTTGTACTTTAGTTTATTTAATTGTAGTTATTTGTAGGTATTGTATTTAATTAATTTAGTGTAGTGTTAGGTTTAATTGTAGATAATTGTAGGTATTTTATTTAATTAATTTATTGATAGTGTAGTGTTAGGTTTAATTGTAACTTAGGTTAGGATTTATTTTACAGGTAATTTTGTAATTATTTTAACTATTTTAGCTATTGTACCTGGTTAAAATAATTACAAAGTTGCCTGTAAAATAAATATTAATACTAAAATAGCTACAATATAATTATAATTTATATTGTAGCTATATTAGGATTTATTTTACAGGTAAGTTTTTAGCTTTAAATAGGATTAATTTATATAATAAGAGTTAATTTATTTTGTTAGATTTAAATTATATTTAACTTAGGGGGGTGTTAGTGTTAGGGTTAGACTTAGCTTTAGGGGTTAATCCATTTATTAGAGTAGCGGCGAGATCTGGTCGGCAGATTAGGGGTTAATTATTGTAGGTAGATGGAGGCGACGTTGTGGGGGGCAGATTAGGGGTTAATAAATATAATATAGGGGTTGGCGGTGTTAGGGGCAGCAGATTAGGGGTACATAGGTATAATGTAGGTAGCAGCGGTGTACGGAGCGGCAGATTAGGGGTTAATAATAATATGCAGGGGTCAGCGATAGCAGGGGTGGCAGATTAGGGGTTAATACATATAATATAGAGGTCGGCGGTGTTAGGGGCAGCAGATTAGGGGTACATAGGTATAATGTAGGTAGCGGCGGTGTACGGAGCGGCAGATTAGGGGTTAAAAAAATATGCAGTTGTCAGCGATAGCAGGGGCGGCAGATTAGAGGTTAATAAGTGTAAGGTTAGGGGTGTTTAGACTCGGGCGCATGTTAGTGTGTTAGGTGCAGACTTAGGAAGTGTTTCCCCATAGAAAACAATGGGGCTGCGTTAGGAGCTGAACGCTGCTTTTTTGCAGGTGTTAGGTTTTTTTTCAGCTCAAATGGCCCCATTGTTTTCTATAGGGGAATCGTGCACAAGCACGTTTTTGAAGCTGGCCGCGTCCGTAAGCACCGCTGGTATCGAGAGTTGCAGTGGCGGTAAATATACTATACGCTCCCTTTTTGGAGCCTAACGCAGCCATTCTGTGAACTCTAAATACCAGCAGTATTTAAAAGGTGCGGGGGAAAAAAAAGCACGCGTAGCTAACGCACCCCTTTGGCCACAGAACTCTAAATCTAGCCGAGTATTAGGGGAATATTTATCAAGCTCCATATAGCTCTTGATGCCCCTTAACCGCTGCTCCATAACTTGTCCACCTGCTCTGAGGCAGCGGACAGAAATCAACCTGATCGAATGCGATCTGATTAATTGACACCCCTTGCTAGCGGCTGATTGGCCGCAAATCTGCAGGGGTCTGCATTGCACCAGCAGTTCACAAGAACTGCTTGTGTAATGATAAATGCCGACAGCGTATGCTGTCTGCATTTATCGATGTGCAGCGGACATGATATGCTACTTTGTATCATGTCCACTCGCACATTGTTAAATATGCCCCTTAGACTAGAAATAATATTTCGAATTCAAATGTTACATTTGAATTTGAATGCCACATTTGAATTAGAATATTACATTTAAAAAACACAGTATTAGACTAGAAATACTATTTTAAATTCTAATATCCCCTGTGGTCCTATATCCCGGGTATTTACAGTATCTGTACATGGGTCATATATGTGTGCATCTCCTTCAGTGTAGGCCTTGATGCATCTAGGCAGTTGGTGACTTGATGCGGCTTAGAAGGAAGTGTTCATGGTGTGTGTCAGGGTTTTTTCCCTGCTTTGTTTGCCATGTGCTGCTGGCAGCCATTTTACTCACCTCTCTTGCTGACTCTGGTGCATACTGTGTGATGCTGCTCATTTCCTGCACTTCCTTTTATGGCCAGACTGGTGTACATCATCCATGTGAGACAGGATGCAGTCTCAGAATTGTGATGTCATCACTTATTATTTAAAGCGCCTCTGTTCAGTATGCTTTGCCCTTGCGTTGTCTCAGACCTGTTTGTGAGAGCTCCTGTGTATTACCTGGCTGTCTGACGTCCCTCCTGGTTCCTGATCCCTGGCTTGTTCCTGACTCTGCTGTTCTCCTTGTTCCTGATTCCAGGCTCGTCTGACTACTCGCTTTGGCTCCTGACTCGGCTCGTCTGACTACCAGCTCTGGTTTTGATTCCTGGCTTGTTATTTGACTTGTGGTCTTTTTATTATTTTTTGCTATTAATAAAGGTGTGATTATGTAATACCAGGACTCTATTAAGAATTGGGAATTAGGTTCAAGTTCCACTCAGTCTCACAAAATAGCAGAATTAATAAAATAATCCCTGTTCTGCTCATAGACTGAGGGCCCAAAAGGGGATAGCAGCAATGTGTTGCAGAGATTGCAAACTGTCTCTTTAAATATTGGTGCTTTGAGCTGTAACTACTCCAAATAGCAAGGTATAACAAACACTCCCAGTGTAGCAAAGTTACCAACAGACAGGATAAAATAAATCAATCACACTCAATATTGCAGATTATTTGTATTCCAGTTAATATGGATATCAGAAACAATGGAGCAGTCTCTTTATAAACAGATGCAGCAAGTTCAGGATTAATTACAGGAATGTCTAGAGAATGCAGGCAATATATAAATCAAGTCTTGCAAGGCAAATCTGCAGAGTTTTAGAGAACAAGTTTAAATAGGCTTACCATAATTTTTAAAGGTGAAACTGTGACCACCTGGTGCGGTGCCAGTGGGGGTGTGGTCAGGAGCATGGTCAAGGGATGTGGCGATTACCAGTCTTTTTAAAGTAGTAGCTTAACAGAACTGAATACTGATTAGACATAAATACAACATTGCATGTAATAAGTAAAAAAGAAACACATACCTGTTAAAGCTGTTTAAGAGGCTACGCTATACACCATAACGCAAGAAGTTTACAGCCAAAATGCTATTCTGAATAAAGTAAAGTCAGATCCACGCCAAAAATCCTACCTGTCTGCACTTCCTGGTCATACCCATATGATTTCCCTAAACGTGTATCACCGGTGATGTCATCAGGGGTCGGGGGGGGGTTAAATTCTTAGAAAAATAAACCAAGTAGTACTACAAAATTAAAAAAAAAAACCTATGCTGCTCACTCAGCCTGTATTACTAAATGTGAACTTTGATGGACACGAACGTTAAGCTAAGCAGGGCTGTATGTAACAAAGTACCAGCATCTAACTATGCTGGAGAGTCACAGTCCAGTCATTTTGAATAATGTGTCCGGGTTTCAGGTGGTCTGAAACCCGGACACATGATTTGAAACCCAGAGGTGGCAACCCTACTGGGACAGAATGAACAACCGGGTGGGACACTGGGACAGCGCCTCCAAACCGGGACAATCCCAGTAAAAGTGGGACTTCTGGTAAGCCTAAGTTTAAAGTAATCTCACCCCAGGAGTTGCAGTTCGTTTGGCAGCTACAGTGTGATGAGAGACAGAGAGAGGTGCTGTGAAATCCGTTTTTGTGTAACAGCTTGCAGACTGAGTCAGGAAGTGCTGGAGAGCAGGAGGAGGTGCCAGTAAGGAAGGTAAGACTTACAATTCCAGCAGGGTATCCAGGAATATGCCTGTGAAAGGAGAGGTAAAGATTACCTTAACAGAAGCTCTTACTTCAGACTGCCAGGGCAGAGAGAGCTTAATGCTGCAGCAGTAGTTGTTTTCCAGGTTACAGCTGACAAAGGAGAGATGGTAAATTAAGTGGAGGCTTAGCTGAACTACTTAGACAGTAGTTAATGTGATCCAGGTATCAGAAGACAATACTAAGCAAAGAGAGGTTGGGGGAGGAGACTTTTATAGGGTTCAGATACAGGATTTAAAGGGATATACATGACAGATTATTTTTGCACTTCTCGTCTCAGTCTGATTCCTGGCACCCTGACAGTGTGGTCCCGGCCTGCTGCGAGTGTTTTAGGATTGAGCTTTCATCCTATTGGCTGATCCAATCAGCCATTACGATTGAGCTCTCATTCTATTGGCTGTTCCAATCAGCCAATAGGATGAAAGCTCAATCCTATTGGCTGATTGCAACAGCCAATAGGATTTTTTCCCCTTTAATTCCTATTGGCTGATAGAAATCTTTCAGCCAATAGGAATGTAAGGGACGACATGTTTGATGACGTCACTTAAAGGGAAGCTTCATTTTCCAGCAATGACCGTAAGAAGAGAATGCTCCACACTGTATGTCTTGAAGATGGACCCGCTCCGCGCTGGATGGATGAAGATCGAAGAGGCCTTCTGGATGAAGACTTCTTTCCGCTTGGATGAGGACTTTGCCGGCTGGATGAGGATGGATGCCCGGACTTCAATAACTGTAAGTGGATCGTCAGGGGTTAGTGTTAGGTTTTTTTAAGGGTTTTTTGGGTGTTTTTTTTTTTTTAGCTTAGGGTTTGAGCAATGTAAAATAGCTAAATGCCCTTTTGAGGGTAATGCCCATCCAAATGCCCTTTTCAGGGCAATGGTTAGCTTAGGTTCATTTAGACAGGGTTTTATTTGGGGCGCTTGGTTGGTTGGGTGATGGGTTTTACCATTGGAGGGTGTTTATATTTTTTTTTTACAGGTAAAAGAGATAATTTCTTTGGGGCATTTAATGGCCATTGGCAGTTTAGTGTAGGCTAGGGGGTTTTTTTTTGGGGGGGGGAGGGCTCTTTTATTTTGAAAGGGCTATTAAATTAGGAGTAATTTGTTTTATTTTTGATCATTTCGTTTTTTATTTTTTGTAATTTAGTTTTTATTTTTTTTTGTAAGTTAGAAAATTTTATTTTAATAATTTAATTTATTTTATTTTATTGTAATGTTAGTTTTTAGTGTAAGTCAGGTTAGGTTTTATTTTACAGGTAACTTTGTATTTATTTTAACTAGGTAGTTATTACATAGTTAATAACTATTTACTAACTAGTCTACCTAGTTAAAATAAATACAAACTTAGCTGTGAAATAAAAATAAAACCTAAGCTAGCTACAATATAACTATTAGTTATATTGTAGCTAGCTTAGGTTTTATTTTACAGATAAGTATGTATTTAGTTTTAAATAGGAATTATTTAGGTAATAATTGTAAGGTTTATTTAGCTTTATTTTAATTATATTTAAGTTAGGGGGTGTTAGGGTTAGACTTAGGCTTAGGGTTACGTTAGGATTAGGTTTGGGGTTAATATATTTATTTAGTGTTAGTGATGTTGGAGGCCAGAGGTTTAGGGGTTGATAACTTTAGTATAGTGGCGGCGACATTGGGGGCAGCATATTAGGGGTTAATAACTGTAATGTATGTGGCTGCGATGTTAAGGGTGGCAGATTAGGGGTTAATAACTATGTAGGTGGCGACGATATCGGGAGCAGCAGATTAGGGGTTAATAACTGTATGTAGGTGGCAGCGATATTGGAAGCGACAGATTAGGGCAGAGCTTTCCAAACTTTTTATATTTGTGACACACTTTTTAGACCTACATCATTTTGCGACACAGTAATTCAGTTGTTCTAGCAAGCAGGAGGTTAAACTAAATTGTTTTAAGAGATACGGATACGTACATAAATTATATAATAACGTAATGTATTTACTAATAACGGTAAGTATGTGCAAGAAATAAAAAAAGTTTAATAACACCAATAGCTACTTACTATTTTAATAGGATGTATGAGGTTGATGGGATGAACACAGTTTCTGAATATTTGGTGGAATATTAGATGAAGACACTCGTATTTCATCATCAAGCATTTTAAAGCTTCCACTTCCTATCCATATATCCAGAGCAGGAGCAGCAATACACGACTGGGAGCTAGCTGAAAAAAAAAACACTTTGACTTCTGACTTCAGCTCAGCGTTTAAGCTGCTGCCCTCAGAGCTCTGCGAGTCCAACTGACTACTGCCCGCGCTGCAAACACACTGCTGTCACACTCACTGACTACACATGCAGTCACGAGCCGATTAAAAAGATGATCTGTAACCCACTAGGTATCAATCACATGTCAACCATGTGATATGCGTAGCACGTAAGCGGAAAGTCCGAAAGAAAATTAAAATTAAAAAGAAATTAGTGCTGAAGCAGGGACACACATACCGTTACTAGTAAATACATTACGTTATTATATAATTTATGTACGTATCCGTATCTCTTAAAACAAGTTAGTTTAACCTCCTGCTTGCTAGAACAACTGAATTACTGTGTCGCAAAATGATGTAGGTCTAAAAAGTGTGTCACAAATATAAAAAGTTTGGAAAGCTCTGCCCTAGATTATCGCTTAAGCACAAAAATGAAAGCTTTATTGATTTAATTTGAGTGAAGAACATGCATAATAATACTAACATTTTTGCACTCCCCTTTTAGTCTAGCCTATATACTAGACAGTGTACACATATTGCACTTCAAAAAATGTTAAAAACAATCGGCTATATTACGAGTTGTGCGTTAGGGTAAAAAAGCAGCGTTAAGAGGTCCTAACGCTGCTTTTTTTATGCCCGCTGGTATTACGAGTCTTGCAGGTTTAGGGTCACCGCACACTTCTTTGGCCTTACCGCAAAACGACTTGCGTAAACTTTGTAAAGTCTTTTTTCCATGGGACTTCCATAGTGCTGATATTACGAGTCTGTCCTGGGAGGCCAAAAAGTGAGCGGTAAACCCTACCCCGTCAATAGTTCTAACGCATTTAAAAGTCAGTAGTTAAGAGTTTTATGGTGCAACGCCGTAACATAAAACTCATAACTAAAGTGCTAAAAAGTACACTAACACCCATAAACTACCTATTAACCCCTAAACCGAGGCCCTCCCGCATCGCAAACACTAAAATAAAAATTTTAACCCCCTAATCTGCCGCTCCGGACACCGCCAACACCTACATTATATGTATTAACCCCTAATCTGCTGCCCCCCACATCGCTGACACCTGCATACTATTTATTAACCCCTAATCTGCCGCCCCCAATGTCGCCGCAACCTACCTACATTTATTAACCCCTTAGGTTTTATTGTACAGGTAAATTTGTCTTTATTTTAGCTAGGTAGTTATTAAATAGTTAATAATTATTTAATAACTATTCTACCTAGTTAAAATTTAATACAATGTAACTATTAGTTATATTGTAGCTAGCTTAGGGTTTAGTTTATTGTCAAGTATTTAGTTTTAAATAGGAATAATTTAGTTAATGATAGTAATATTTATTTAGATTTATTGTAATTATATTAAAGTTAGGGGGTGTTAGGGTTAGGGTTAGACTTAGGTTTAGGGGTTAATAACTTTAATATAGTGGCAGCGACGTTGGGGGTGGCAGATTAGGGGTTAATAAATGCAGTTAGGTTGCGGCGACATTGGGGGCGGCAGATTAGGGGTTAATAAATATAATGTAGGTGTCGGTGATGTTGGGGGCAGCAGATTAGGGGTTCATAAGTATAATGTATGTGAAGGCGGTGTCCGGACTGGCAGATTAGGGGTTAATAAATATAATGTAGGTGTCGGTGATGATGGTGGGCAGCAGATTAGGGGTTAATAAGTATAATGTATGTGGAGGCGGTGTCCAGACTGGCAGATTAGGGGTTAATAATAAAATGTAGGTGTCGGCGATGTCGGGGCGGTAGATTAGGGGTTAATAAGTGTAAGATTAGGGGTGTTTAGACTCGGGGTTCATGTTAGGGTGTTAGGTGTAGACATAAATTTTATTTCCCCATAGGAATCAATGGGGCTGCGTTACTAGTTTTACGCTGCTTTTTTGCAGGTGTTAGACTTTTTTAAAGCCGGCTCTCCCCATTGATTCCTATGGGGAAATCATGCACAAACAAGTTCGACCAGCTCCGCTGACTTAAGCAGCGCTGGTATTGGAGTGCGGTAATGAGCAAAATTTTGCTCAATGCTCACTTCTTGCCTTTTAACGCCGGGTTTCTGAAAACTCGTAATACCAGCCCTGCAGGTAAGTGAGCGGTGAGTGAAAACTGCTCCTTAGCACCGCACAGCCCCTAACGCAAAATTCGTAATCTAGGCATTGTTTCTATTCTTACTCAATCACCCAAAACTAAAATCTTGATTGATTCTTGCTTTGTAAGACGGGAATATTTAACCACAAAGGATATGAAATGATTCAGATAGAGCATACAATTTTAATTAAATTCCAATTTAATTATATTATCTAATTTGCTTTGATCTTTTGGTAGCCTTTGAAAAGCATACCTAGGTACTAGGTATGAGAGCTATCTGCTGAATAATGACTGCACATATATGCCTCATCATTGGCTCACCCAATGTGTTCAGCTAGCTCCCAGCAGTGCATTGTTGCTCTTTCAACAAAGGATTCTAAGAGAATAAAGCAAATGTAATAATATAAGTAAATCAGAGAGTTGTAATGAAATAATTTTTTAGCTTCATGTCCCGTTCAATCTCTTGAACCCAGAACAGTGACAATTCAAATAATGCATTATGTACTGCACCACATGACTAGCAGGGCCACCCTTGGCATTTGTGAGTTCCTGGGAAAGACAAATTTGTGGGGCCCCTATCCCCCATATTCTGCTCCCTGTATACCCTGCTCTGTATGGCCATAAAGAGCCATGGTTTCTCCCTTAGCCTGCAATCACAAAGCCCACCCACTGAACCTTAACTTGTACAGAAATGATGTAACAAGTTCTAATAACCAATGAAGAACAGTAGATACCATTAACACAGAATATATAAATAAAGTGCTGGGGAAAATAATAATAATAATAAAAAATAAAGAGAGAGCGGTGATGTCACTCCCATAGAAGTCAATAGGACTGGAAAGGGCTGAAAGGTGTATGTGTGTATATGTATGTATGTGTGTTTATGTGTTTGTGTTTATGAATGTATGTTTGTGTATGTACATGTATGTTTGTGTGTCTATATGTGTGTGTGTGTATGCATGTGTGTGTGTCTGTATGTATGTGTGTCTGTATGTATGTGTGTGTATGTGTTTTTGTGTGTGTGTATGCATTTGTATGTGTGTGAATGCATGTGTGTGTGTGTGTGTGTGCGTGAATGTATATTTTTGTGTCTATGTGTATGTGTGCGTGTATGTATGTGTGTGTATGCATGTGTGTGTGTATATGTGTGCATATGTGTGTGTGTGTATGTGTGTCTGTATGTATGTGTGTATGCATGTGTGTGTGTCTGTATGTATGCGTGTGTGTATGCATGTGTGCGTATGTGTGTGTTTGTACGTGTGTAAGTATGTATGTGTGTGTGTATGTGTATGCATTTGTGTGTGTGTGTGTGTGCATGTATGTTTTGTGTTTATTTGTATATGTGCATGTATGTATGTGTGTATGTATGTGTGTGTATGCATATGTGTGTGTGTGTATATGTGTGTTTATGTGTGTGTGTGTGTGTGTACTACTTGTGTGTGTATGTGTGTATTTGTGTGTATGTATGTATGTGTGAGTGTGTGTGTAAGCATGTGTGTGTGTATGTATGTGTGCGCATATGTGTGTGTGTGTGAATGTATGTGTATGTATGTGTGCGTATGTGTGTGTGTATGTGTTTGTATGTATGTGTGTGTGTATGTGTGTGTGTGTGTGTATGTGTATGTGTGTGTATGTGTATGTGTGTGTGTATGTGTTTGTATGTATGTGTGTGTGTATGTGTGTGTGTGTGTGTGTGTATGTGTATGTGTGTGTGTATGTATGTGTGATGTGTTTTATACTTAACTTTCAATAAAATACCATAGTACATAACTAAATGAAGAGGCTTAGTGCTCTATTAGCTAAGTGTTTGAGTTATAGATGACATAAGTTTTTAGCATGCTCTCAAAGAAGTCTCTTATGTTAGGGGTTTCATGCACTTGACATCCAGCTGTTAGCACACCCTAAAGAGCCATGGTTTCTCCCTTAGCCTGCAATCACAAAGCCCGCCCACTGAACCTTAACTTGTACAGAAATGAGGTAACATGTTCTAATAACCAATGAAGAACAGTAGATACTATTAACGCAGAATATATAAATAAAGTGCTGGGAAAAATAAATAAATAATAATAATAATATATATATACTGTATATATTCACATCCAATCTAAAGATTTACGCCTAGATTTAGAGTTCTGCGGCCAAAGGGGTGCGTTAGCTACACATGCTTTTTTCCCCCCGCACTTTTTAAATACCGCTGGTATTTAGAGTTCACAGAAGGGCTGCATAGGCTCCAAAAAGGGAGCGTAGAGCATAATTTACCGCCACTGCAACTCTAAATACCAACGGTGCTTACGGACGCGGCCAGCTTCAAAAACGTGCTTGTGCATGATTCCCCCATAGGAAACGATGGGGCCGTTTGAGCTGAAAAAAAGCAGCGTTCAGCTCCTAACACAGCCCCATTGTTTCCTATGGGGAAACACTTCCTAAGTCTGCACCTAATACCCTAACATGTACCCCGAGTCTAAACAACCCTAACCTTACACTTATTAACCCCTAATCTGCCGACCCCGCTATCGCTGACCCCTGCATATTATTATTAACCCCTAATCTGCCGCTCCGTACACCGCCGCAACCTACGTTATCCCTATGTACCCCTAATCTGCTGCGCCTAACACCGCCGGCCCCTATATTATATTTATTAACCCCTAATCTGACGCCCCCAACGTCGCCGTCACCTACCTACAATTATTAACCCCTAATCTGCCGACCGGACCTCACCACTACTATAATAAAGTTATTAACCCCTAATCCGCCTCACTCCCGCCTCAATAACGCTATAATAAATAGTATTAACCCCTAATCTGCCCTGCCTAACATCACCGACACCTAACTTCAAGTATTAACCCCTAATCTGCCGACCGCTACTATAATAAATGTATTAACCCCTAAAGCTAAGTCTAACCCTAACACCCCCCTAAGTTAAATATAATTTTTATCTAACGAAATAAATTATTTCTTATTAAATAAATTATTCCTATTTAAAGCTAAATACTTACCTGTAAAATAAACCCTAATATAGGTACGATATAAATAATAATTATATTGTAGCTATTTTAGGATTAATATTTATTTTACAGGCAACTTTGTATTTATTTTAACCAGGTACAATAGCTATTAAATAGTTAATAACTATTTAATAGCTACCTAGTTAAAATAATTACAAAATTACCTGTAAAATAAATCCTAACCTAAGTTACAATTAAACCTAACACTACACTATCAATAAATTAATTAAATAAAATACCTACAATTATTTACAATTAAACCTAACTCTACAATATCAATAAATTAATTACATACAAATACCTACAAATAAATACAATTAAATAAACTAACTAAAGTACAAAAAATAAAAAAGAACTAAGTTACAAAAAATAAAAAAATAATTTACAAACATTATAAAAATATTACAACAATTTTACGCTAATTACACCTACTCTAAGCCCCCTAATAAAATAACAAAGCCCCTAAAATAAAAAAATGCCCTACCCTATTCTAAAATAAAAATTGAAAAGCTATTTTACCTTACCAGCCCTTAAAAGGGCCTTTTGCGGGGCATGCCCCAAAGAATTCTGCTCTTTTGCCTGTAAAAAAAAAACATACAATACCCCCCCCCAACATTACAACCCACCACCCACATACCTCTAATCTAACCCAAACCCCCCTTAAATAAACCTAACACTAAGCCCCTTAAGATCTCCCTACCTTGTCTTCACCATGCCGGGTATCACCGATCCGTCCAGAAGAGGGTCCGAAGTCTTCATCCAAGCCCAAGCGGGGGCTGAAGAGGTCCATCATCCGGCTGAAGTCTTGATCCAAGCGGGGGCTGAAGATGTCCATCATCCGGCTGAAGTCTTCTATCAAGCGGCATCTTCAATCTTCTTTCTTCCGGCTCCATCTTCATCCCACCGACGCGGAACATCCATCCTGGCCAACGACTTCCCGACGAATGACGGTTCCTTTAAGGGACTTCATCCAAGATAGCGTCCCTCGAATTCCGATTGGCTGATAGGATTCTATCAGCCAATCGGAATTAAGGTAGGAAAATTCTGATTGGCTGATGGAATCAGCCAATCAGATTCAAGTTCAATCCGATTGGCTGATCCAATCAGCCAATCAGATTGAGCTCGCATTCTATTGGCTGTTCCGACTAACTAGTTTAGGTGATGTTGTCTCGGCTGACAAACATGGCTGCTACAACCACTGCAACTAGCACTTCGCTGCTTTGAACATATTGATCTTGTGTCGATGTGTCCAAAGCAAAGTGGAGGCTACTCCTACTAGCACACCTTGCAAACTCCCCCTAAACGCCTTTTTCTACTTCACACCTAAGCTACAGTCCTCCTGCTCTGCCTCGCTACCTCCCACCAACCGCCTACCCCTACCTCACATCTAACCTACACTCCCCTTGCACCACTCAGCTAACTCCCCCTGACCGCCTACAACTACATCACGCTTAACTTAAACACCCCCAGAACGTCCAGCTAACTGCCTATTGTCAAAAAATAACTAAGTATAATAAATTATACTATAAGTAATAAACCTTATTATAACTATATAGCTATGTCGCTAAAGTTATCATGAATGTTAAATAATTTGTCACAGAGATGGTGGTGGCCGACCTCCAGAGGACCAACAAAACCTGCTCAGTCTATCCGGGCTTCTGGAACTCAGTGCTAGACTGGAATTGAGCCACGGTGGCCAACCTTCTGAGGACAGGAAAAATGCTTGCTATTATTTCAAACAAAAAGATATTTAAAAAAAACCCCATAATATTAAGCAAGCATTAAATATATTTTAAGATATCTACAACAATATGCATTGTACATGACAAAGCATAGTATTTAAACATTAACCCCTAATCTGCCATAAAATAAAACTAACTGGATAAGCTATAAAACCCTACACATAAATATACAGTATTGAAATAATGCATTGTTATGTACAATGCATACTGTTTAAATATTTGCATATAAATTAAAATGTGATTAAATGTTGTTTTTTGTGTTTATTATTTCTAATTAAAGACAATCAGCTAGAATACGAGTTTTGAGCGCTATAGGGAAATTAACAAACGCAACAAAAGTTGCGTTATTTATTCCCCTATAGCGCTGCCATTCCAAGTTTTTCAAAACCCGGCTTGTGCGTGCTATATGGGGTTTTTAAGCTCCATACCACACACAAAACAAGCGCTGTTTTGACGTGCTCGTGCACACTTTCCCCATAGACATCAATGGGGAGAGCAGGTCAGAAAAAAGTCTAACACCTGCGATCGCAGAAAGAAAAGCTCCGTAATGCAGCCCCATTGAAATCTATGGGGAAAAGAAAAGTTACGTTTAAACCCTAACCCTAACACCCTAACATAAACCCTACGTCTAAACACCCCTAATCTGCTGCCCCGACATCGCTGACACCTAAATAAAGTTATTAACCCTTAATCTGACACTCCCGATATCACTGCTACTATACTAAAGTTATTAACCCCTATTCCGCCACCCCCAACATCGCCACCACTATATTAAAGTTATTAACCCCTATTCCACCGCTCCCCGACATCGCCACAACTAAATAAAGTTATTAACCCCTAAACATCTGGCCTCCCACATCACTACCACTAAATAAACCTATTAACCCCTGAACGGCCAGCCCCCCACATCGCAACAACCTAAATTAAACTATTAACCCCTACACCTACCCCTATACCCAACCCTAACTCTAACGTAACCCTAAGCCTAAACCTAACCCTAACCCCCCTAACTTTAACATAATTAAAATAGATCTAAATTAAATTTACAATAATTAACTAAATAATACCTATTTAAACCTAAATGCATACTTAACTGTAAAATACAACCTAAGCTAGCTACAATGTAACTACTAACAGGTACTTTTGTATTTATTTTTACTAGGTAGACTAGTTAGTAAATGGTTATTAACTATTTGCTAACTACCTAGTTAAAATAAATATAAACTTATCTGTAAAATAAAACCTAAGCTACCTTACACTAAAACCTTACATTACAAAAAATAAAAAAACACTAAAATCACAAAAAATAAAAAAAACTACCATTACAAAAAATAAAAAAAACTACCATTACAAACAATTATCCAAAAAAATAAAAATGATTCCTATTCTAATGCCCTTTAAAAAAACAAACCCACCCCAAAATAAAAAAGCCTGATTTAGAATAAACTACCAAGGGCCTTTAAAAGGGCCTTTTGGGGGACTCTTAAAAGGGCCTTTTTGTAGGGCATTGCCCTAAGTTAAACAGCTCTTTTGCTACAAAAAACAAACACCCCCTAAAAAAATATATTACACAAAATAACAAACAAATTATCAAAAATAATAAAAATTATTCCTATTCTAATACCCATTAAAAAAAAAACACCCCAAAATCAAAAACCTAATCTAGAATAAACTACCCATTGCCCTGAAAAGGCCATTTGGATGGGCATTGCCCTAAAAAGGGAATTTAGCTCTTTTACATACCCAAACCCTAAACTAAAAAGAAAAACCCACCCAAAAACCCTTAAAAAAACCACTAACCCCCGAAGATCCACTTACAGTTTTTGAAGTCCCGCTTGAACGATCTTCATCCAGGCGGCGAGAAGTCTTCATCCAGACGGCTTCTTCAATCTTCATCCCGACGGCGAAGTCCTCATCCAAGCGGTGAGAAGTCTTCATCCAGGCGGCCTCTTCAATCTTCATCCAGGCGGCATCTTCTATCTTGATCCCGGCGGCGCCGAGCGGGTCCATCTTGAAGACATCCGGCACGGAGCATCCTCTTCATACGGTCGCCGCCATACACTGAATCTTCAATGTAGAGTACGCGATCCAAGATGGCGTCCCTTGCATTCCTATTGGCTGAAAAATTTAAATTAGCCAATAGGAATTAGAGCTGCTAAAATTGATTTAAGCAGCTCTCATTCTATTGGACGATGAATTAAAAAAAATAGGATTTTTTTTAAAAGGTTAAAGAGCTGTTTAACTTAGGGCAATACCCTACAAAAAGCCATTTTAAGGGCTATTGGTAGTTTATTGTAGGCTATGTTTTTTATTTTGGGTGGGCTTTTTTATTTTGATAGGGCTATTAGATTAGGTGTAATTATTTTTTATTTTTGATAAATTTGTTTATTATTTTTCGTACTTTAGTGTTTGTTATTTTTTGTAATTTTGTCTCTTTTATTTTTTGTAATTAGATACTTTGTAATTTTTAGAGTAGTGTTAGGATTTTTTTTAATGTGTAGTTTAATTTAATTTAATTGGTAGTTAGTTTAATCTAAGTTTAATAATTATACACTGTGCGCAGAATTATTAGGCAAATGAGTATTTTGACCACATCATCCTCTTTATGCATGTTGTCTTACTCCAAGCTGTATAGGCTCGAAAGCCTGCTACCAATTAAGCATATTAGGTGATGTGCATCTCTGTAATGAGAAGGGGTGTGGTCTAATGACATCAACACCCTATATCAGGTGTGCATAATTATTAGGCAACTTCCTTTCCTTTGGCAAAATGGGTCAAAAGAAGGACTTGACAGGCTCAGAAAAGTAAAAAATAGTGAGATATCTTGCAGAGGGATGCAGCACTCTTAAAATTGCAAAGCTTCTGAAGCGTGATCATCGAACAATCAAGCGTTTCATTCAAAATAGTCAACAGGGTCGCAAGAAGCGTGTGGAAAAACCAAGGCACAAAATAACTGCCCATGAACTGAGAAAAGTCAAGTGTGCAGCTGTCAAGATGCCACTTGCCACCAGTTTGGCCATATTTCAGAGCTGCAACATCACTGGAGTGCCCAAAAGCACAAGGTGTGCAATACTCAGAGACATGGCCAAGGTAAGAAAGGCTAAAAGACGACCACCACTGAACAAGACACACAAGCTGAAACGTCAAGACTGGGCCAAGAAATATCTCAAGACTGATTTTTCTAAGGTTTTATGGACTGATGAAATGAGAGTGAGTCTTGATTGGCCAGATGGATGGGCCCGTGGCTGGATTGGTAAAGGGCAGAGAGCTCCAGTCCGACTCAGACGCCAGCAAGGTGGAGGTGAAGTACTGGTTTGGGCTGGTATCATCAAAGATGAGCTTGTGGGGCCTTTTCGGGTTGAGGATGGAGTCAAGCTCAACTCCCAGTCCTACTGCCAGTTTCTGGAATACACCTTCTTCAAGCAGTGGTACAGGAAGAAGTCTGCATCCTTCAAGAAAAACATGATTTTCATGCAGGACAATGCTCCATCACACGCGTCCAAGTACTCCACAGCGTGGCTGCCAAGAAAGGGTATAAAAGAAGAAAATCTAATGACATGGCCTCCTTGTTCACCTGATCTGAACCCCATTGAGAACCTGTGGTCCATCATCAAATGTGAGATTTACAAGGAGGGAAAACAGTACACCTCTCTGAACAGTGTCTGGGAGGCTGTGGTTGCTGCTGCACGCAATGTTGATGGTGAACAGATCAAAACACTGACAGAATCCATGGATGGCAGGCTTTTGAGTGTCCTTGCAAAGAATGGTGGCTATATTGTCACTGATTTGTTTTTGTTTTGTTTTTGAATGTCAGAAATGTATATTTGTGAATGTTGAGATGTTATATTGGTTTCACTGGTAAAAATAAATAATTGAAATGGGTATATATTTGTTTTTTGTTAAGTTGCCTAATAATTATGCACAGTAATAGTCACCTGCACACACAGATATCCCCCTAAAATAGCTAAATAATAATAATAACTAAAAACAAACTAAAAACTACTTCCAAAACTATTCAGCTTTGATATTAATGAGTTTTTTGGGTTCATTGAGAACATGGTTGTTGTTCAATAATAAAATTAATCCTCAAAAATACAACTTGCCTAATAATTCTGCACTCCCTGTATTAGTTTAATTGTTAGTTTAACTTAGTTTTTTTAATTTGACTGGTAAGTTTTATTTTAATTTAAGAAAGGTAAATTGTAATTTTAATCTAAAGTTAGGGGGACGTTAGGTTTAGGGGTTACTAGTTTAATTTAGTTTAGTTAGTATATTTCGTTGTGGGGGGCTTGCGGTTTAGGGGTTAATAGGTTTATTATAGTGGCGGCAGTGTAGGGCTTAATAACTTTAGTACAGTGGGGGCGATGTGGGCGGACGGCAGATTAGGAGTTAATAATATTTAGGGGTTTAGGGGTTAATAAGTTTATTATAGTGCTGACGATGTTGGGGAGCGGCGGAATAGGGGTTAATAAAAACAAATTGTGGTGGTTAGGTAATTAAGGCCTAATAAATGATAACCATCATTAATCACCTAATCAACCCCCATACAGGTATGGGTGTTGGTTAGGAGATTAAAGCCTACAAATTCCTAAATAAATATAATCACCCAATCAACCCCCTAATTCTAAAATAATTTACAATAGCTCTTTAAAGGGCCTTATGTAGGGCATTGCCCTAAAGCGATCACAGCTCTTTTGCAAAACAAAGTTACAAAACCCCCTACTTACATAAAAGGAACCCCCTTCCAACTGTTAAAACCTAGCCAAAAAAAATATAAATAAAAATAAAAAGCCTATCCTGAACCCCCCCACAATTGTGACTCACAGTTAATGATGACTCCGGTTCCTCTTGATTCATCATGGCCCATCTTTGCCCTGGCTTCAGGTGCCGGGGCCCATCTTCAGGGAGGTGGACTTTGTCGTCCACTTCTGCTGTCTCTGGTCCACAATCTACATCAATGGCAGGGCCCATCTTCAGCCACCCTCAATGGTGCCAGGGACCCATCTTCATGGCAGCGGAGGCGGACTTTGGGTGCCTCTTCCGCCGTCTCCACTCCACAGCTTCTTTTCTTCTGCTCTCTTCGGGGAGCCCTCATCTTCATGCAATCTCCGCTGCACACTGAAACCTGGAAGTGTGTAACCCCAATATATTGGTGTACCCATTACTTCTGATTGGCTGATTTAAATTCAGATTTGAACAGTCCATTGGTGGGTTAAATGGAATACTGAAATCTCTTGCCACCACCAATGGACCCTAAGTGAAATCTAAAATTTTGTTTTTTATAGCTTTAAAAAACTTGTCTTGTTCCCAATTGGGAGCATATAAGTTTATAATCGTTATGGTTTTGCCATATAGGAGACCACTGACTCCTAGGTTTCTTCCTTCTTTATCCTTTTTTAGTTGTAGTGATGTAAAAGGAAGGGATTTAGGAATAAAGATGTCAACTCCATAAACCTTTTTTTTTTTGGATGGAAACTATGAAAGTGTAGGGGATAATTAGTAGACAAATATTAAGGTATATGATTTGCCTTAAAGTGAATCTCTTGGAGAAGTAAACTATTGCCACCTCTTTTGTGGAGGTCTTGTAGTGCTGCTCTCCTTTTTTGGGGGGCAATTGAAGCCTTTTACATTCTGGGTAATAAAATGTATAGTGCACACAGATTTAATATACATAAGAATACATGTAGGTAGAGGAATAAGCAGTATGCAAGAATGTACTAAGTAAAACAGACTTAATGACCTGGTATAAGAATACAAGCAATGTAACACATTTTACACAATAAAGTTATGTTAAATAACTAACAGAAAGAAAACAGTTAAGTAAAGACAATATTCTCTTAACTTTAAATAACTCTTGATAAAGAGTGGTAACAATGAGGAGGAATGTACCTCTATTGGGAAAGGGCTGAATGAAGATAATTTTTATCTTTTATAAGTATTTTATAAGAACAATGGTCATAGTATAATAAAACTATAATAGTAAAATTAGGGACGAGTTAAAAATAATATCTTAACCATGCTAGATATAATATGTTAAACAATAACCAGAGTATTACCTTGTGAATAAATTCAAAATCAACAACTACATCTGAACAAATGCTAGCAAACTCTATGTAAACAATACTCTTTGACAGACTTTGATGAAGGTGGAAGGTCATTTTAAAATGGGAAATATTATTATCATAACAATAAGTCAAACCTTCAGCAAAGTCTGAGACCACCAAATAAAGGATATAAAAAATGTAGTTGGGGGTCTGCAACTCTTGGGTGGTGTAGCTTGAGGTCCTGTTATGTGCTTTATGGACCATTTTGAAGTAGGCCCGCATTGCCATTCAGTTTTTAGTGTTGTGCTTGTTGAGTTGAATTCTTTTGGTGATTAAGAATCTCTGAAGAAGTTGGAGAAGGAATTCCTAAGGATGTGCAGATGTCTGCAATATCTGCTGGGTATTTGCAGGTGATTCTTTGACTGTTGTTGAGAATTAAAAGGTGGAACTACATACAATATTTTTCTTTCTAGAAAGTGATGTCAGAGGGCTCAGTTGTTTTCTTCTCTGTAGTGTCCTGGTGGACAGATCAGCATAGATAGCATTCCTTAACTGGAAAACTGGAAATATATATTATAACATCTCTTGGTGGCAATCCATCTGGTTGTTTTGAGCATAATGCTCTGTATCCCACAAATTCATATGCTTCTGTTTTCCATGTCTTCAATTTTATGGCGTTCAGAGTTCATGGTGCCAAGTGTAGAGAAGTGAGTGTTATAATTTTCTTCCAAGTAATCTACCCTTTGGCCTTCATCAGAGAGTTCTCTTTTTATTTCTGCTCTAAAACACTGCTTAACTTGGTAAACTAATGCAGAGAAGTCCTTTTTAAAGGTAAAGCATTCAATAGTGCCATAGGTATAGATATAACATCTGAGTCTGGTGTAGGGATGGGCGAATGTGTTTATATCCGAATTCGAATGTTAGAACGAATGTTATTGTAGAAATTCGATTTACATAATAGAATGTTGATAAGAACGAATATTCTTAAAAATTAAATTTTCGAATGTTATTTACAGTTTTCGAATGTCACATTCGAATTCAAATGTCACATTCGAATTTGAATGTTATATTCGAATATCACATTTGAATTCGAATATTACATTTATAAGACACAATTGTAGACTAGAAATACTATTTCGAATTCGAATGTCACATTTGAATCGAATATCACATTCGAATCGAATATCACATTTAAAACACAGTATTAGACTAGAAATACTATTTCAAATTAGAATGTGACATTTGAATTCGAATGTAACATTCAAATTCGAATATTACATTTATTAAACACAGTTGTAGACTAGAAATACCATTTCAAATTTGAATGTCGCATTCGAATTCGAATGTCACATTCGAATTTGAATATTACATTTCGAAATTGAATGAATACATAGCTAAATATTATATTATTTAAACGAATATTTTCAAATTTTATTGAAAAATTCAAAAACGAAAATTCGAAAATAGAATGTTAGAATGTTATATAAACATTCGAAATTCGATTCGAACGAACAAATGTATCAAAATTCGTTTTAAATTTCGAATTTTTAGAAACATTCGCCCATCCCTAGTCTGGTGGCCCTTCCATATAAGAGTGAAGGAGTGTCAGGTCTTGTTTGCTTAGCTGTTAAAGGGGCCCCATTTGAGGATATTGTGTCTAGCAATTTAAAGAAATTGTTCACTAAAGGAGTGCAAGATGATTGGGGTTTTATTTGCTTATGCGCTTTGTTCAGATTTTTAGGGGACATGATGAGGGAGAATTGTAAGACTGCAAATATTTTTTTTTATATAAATGTAATAAGCTTTTACATGGTATACATAAAATTTATATACAGTAGGTAATAGTGTGACAAAAGGAATTATAAGATGCTCTATTATTTTGATAATTTACTAGGAAGTCCACTGTTATTGGAGAAAATATGAAGATAAGCAAGCTTACATCTCTTAAGCAGAGAAGTTGGTTATGAATTAACTGTAGAAAATGATAAAAGTTCCTTCTGTAAAGGCAAAATCATTTGAGATGAAGAACATGTAACCTTGGATGAATTAAAATGAACAATTTAGTGCAGACTAAGCAAACTCCTGGAAGGTAAGAGTGATGAAAACAGCTCAGGACAAACAGTAGATTTATAACAAAGCACTATAATGCAGAAACAGTCATCCAGTTATAAGATATTTCCAGCTGAGCATATAGTATTATCTCGCGTACACAGTTCCTAACAGTGACATGCAGTGACGTCAGAGGCTGGTGAGGCAGTGGCTAGGATACGCCTTCATTCTTTAGATATCCTTTGTTGAAGAAATAGCAATGCACATGGGTGAGCCAATCACATGAGGTATCTATGTGCAGCCACCAATCAGCAGCTGCTGAGCATATTTAGATATGATTTTCAACAAAGGACATCAAAAGAATGAAGAAAATTAGATATTAGATGTAAATTGGAAAGTTATTTAAATTTGCATATGGGTTTCATATGGGTTTCATGTCCCTTTAAATGGTGTCTTGGAAAACTGGTCAACTTAGTAAACATCTGATTTTAGTCTAAAAGGATTGTAACAGAAACTCTTGCCAGATAACACAATGCTTGCTCTGATTATGAGATCTAGAAATCCATGCCCATTAAAATATGTTTAAAACATACTTTTTACTTTAATGCTGCAAATTATGCTTACAGATTATTTCATTACATAAGGGATGAGAGTCAGAGGGGGAGGAAGAGAGACAGAGAGAGAAAGAGACCATGGGGGAGAACAACACATAAGGAGAGAGATGGATAGATAGAGAGAGAGACACACACACACACAAGGGGGGGGGGGAACCACTGCATTTTAAAGTAATAAAATAGCAGAGCTACAGAGAGTTCAGAAAATTAGTCTATAATTTAGTGTGAAGTACAGAGGCAAGCTGCTAAGTTAGTGGGTGTAAAGTTTGAGTAAACAAAGTACAAAAATGACCCTGCTGTAAAAGAGTAAAAAAACACTAAACCACATTCATTAAATTATCATTTTCACTAACAGAATCCCTTTCAGTAAAATCTTACTTTAATAAGATGTGGCTGAAACACTGCTCTCTGTGCCTCTCTTCCTCCTCTGTAAGGATTCAGGAAGTTACAGTGGCACGTTCCACTGCACTTAGAGGGGAAGAACAGAACTCTCTTTTTCACTTTAGCAAAGCTAGCAGGTTCACAGGACAGCAACAAAATATATGAAAGTTGTTTTTTTCCGTTTTTGTTTTGTTTTATATGATTTAACATCCAGCCTCAAACCTATGTTCCACTTACTAATGCCTCTCGCTGGATTGGTTCAGCCCAAATAGGACTGCCTCAAATAAGCAGTTAATGGGCCATGCAATGATCTTAAACACTTGCATCCAGTAGGTGGCGCAGCATGTTGTGTAATGTGGGCAGACCTGCTTGTGCCTCTCCATTGCACAACATATAGCTGTGAGAAAAAAAAATGCTGGGGAAAAAAAATTACAATATTTTTTTTAAAGCCAATAAAAAAATATATATTTTTGCCCATATGAGAGGTGAAGCACTGCCTCACCTGCCTCTAGTGACTGCACATCACTGGTTCCTAATTTTTAATACAACTTAGCAGAAATGAGAACTGGGTCCTTATATTTATTCATGTGATGACTGGGCTAGCAAAAATGGGGGATTAACACCTTGTGGCATGTAAGTATTGTATAATCAGAAAAAGACTTTCCCTTTATCAATGCCAGCAGATTCACTTCATATAATAATGTGTGTAATGTGCAATCCACTTACTGATGCATTTTGAGATGCAATGCCTTTACTACAGTTGTGAGCCGTTAAGGGTGTTTTGTGCCTAGTGCTAGTGGAGCTATTACTACATTAGGCCCAGCTGCCACTGTGTAATCAGAAGGTTCTTATTTTGGGTGCATGGTCAAGTCCGGGCTGACCAGAGTTTGTATCGGCTTGTTCCCGTGCGATCTCCTGCTCCTGAGGTTAGTGTAGCTGCATAAGCAGTTTTTATTGACCTTCACACCAGCAAGGAATACAGAGTGCACTTAAATCCGCCCCCACTATATATTTTTTTAATAGCATGCTTCATTGAAGTCTATGGTAGAAGTTAACAGGGTCGTGACATCTGAAGTAATGAAATTAGTGCACATTGGACTGTCACTTGCTTGCTAATTTTTAGTTTCAACTTGTAAGATGCGTGCTAACCCGGCCACATTAAAATTTAACTTTGAACGCAATTAGCATGCAAGCAAAAATTTTTGTAAGTGCACAACTTGTAATCTGGCCCTATATGTCCAAAAGTATATGGACCCCTGACCATCACACCGATATGTGCTTGTAGGACATCACATTACAAACCTATGTAAATTAATATGCAGTTGCATCTCTCCTCCTTTGGGGTTATAAAAACTACTTCTCTTCTGGGCTTTCCACAATATTTTGCAGTGTGTCTGCGGGAATTTGTGTCCATTCAGTCAAAAGAGCACCTGAGAGGTCAGGCACTGTTGTTTTATCAGAACGTCTGGCTAGCAATTGGTGTTCTAATTCATCCCAAAGCTGTTCAGTAGGGTTGAATTCAGGACTCCACACCAAACTCATCAAAGCATTTTTTCATGGACCTTGCTTTGTGCACAGGAGCAAAGGCATGCTGGAACAAGAAGGGCCCAAACAGTTTCCACAAAGTTGGAGGCACCCAGTTGTCTAAACTGTATTTGTATAGTGTAGCATTAAGATGCTCCTTCACTGGAACTAAGGGTCCTAACTCAAACCCTGAAAAATAGCCCCAGACCATTATACGTCCGCCTCCCCCAAACTTTACAGTAGACACTTTGCTTTCCAGTAAATAGCATTCTCCTGGCATCCACCACATAAAGATTCTTCAAATAGACTGACAGAAAGTGAAGCGTGATTCATCACTCCATAGAACAGATTTTCATTGCTTCAGAGTCCATCGGCCCTCCAGCCAATGCTTGCATTGCACATGTTAAACCTTAAAGGTACATGAAACGCAAAAAAAATCTTTCATGATTGAGATAGAGAATACAATTTTAAACAACTTTCTAATTTACTCCTATTATCTAATCTGTTTCATTCTCTTGGTATCATTTGTTGAAGGAGCAGCAATGCACTACTAGTTTCTAACTGAACACATGGGTGAGCCAATGAAATCTGTATATATATGCAGCCACCAATCAACAGCTAGAACCTAGTTTCTCTGCTGCTCATGAACTTGCCTAGATAAACCTTTCAGCAAATGATAACAAGAGAAGGAAGCAAATTAAATAATAGGAGTAAATTGGAAAGTTGTTTAAAATTATATTCTCTATCTGAATCATGAAATAAAATTTTGGGGTTTCAGGTCCCTTTAAGGACACAGCTTCAGTTTGCTCAATCGTTTCATGACAGAATAATTCTGTCATTGGTCCTTAAGGAGTTAATGTGAGGCTTGTTTATAGTTGATTGACCATGGAAACCCATTTCATGAAGCTCCCGATGCACAGTTCATCTGCTGATGTTGCTTCCAGAGGCAGTTTAGTGATCTAGTTAGTGATGTAACAGATGCTAGGCAT
Organism: Bombina bombina; assembly: GCF_027579735.1. Classification (NCBI taxonomy): domain Eukaryota; kingdom Metazoa; phylum Chordata; class Amphibia; order Anura; family Bombinatoridae; genus Bombina; species Bombina bombina. The sequence goes on from NC_069499.1 coordinate 1,060,862,371, forward strand.
TTGTTTGTGGCTTGGCTGTTGTTGCTCCTAAATGTGTCCACTTCTGAAATGTACAATACTTTATTTTTAAGATTTTGGTAACCTAAATCTCCTTCTCTAAGCTCTGGTATTTTGCTGCTTAGCTCTGTAACATTTCAGGTTATTTGCAGGACTTGAACTGCTTACATTTCATTAAAAACTGGAAAGTGGAGGTTGTGATTTACCTTTGTACACCAGTACTGAGTTACTTGTTAATCAGACGTCTCTATCCTAGTGTATGTGGGCTTAAATGTTATTTATATTGGTTTTTACTAGCACCCCATTTCCACAGATAAATATATTTGAGCTTTGAAAGCTTTTTGTATCACTTTAAAGGGACAGTCTACACCAGAGTTGTTATTGTTTTAAAATATAGATAATCCCTTGTTTACCCATTCCCTAGTTTTGCATAACCAAAACAGTAATATTTATATATTTTTTACCTCTGTGATTATCTTGTATCTAAGCCTCTGCAGACTGCCGCTTTATTTGTTCTTTTGACAGACTTGCAGTTTAGCCAATCAGTGATGGCTCCCAGGTAACTTCACGTGCACGAGCACAGTGTTATCTATATGAAAACATGAACTAACACCCTCTAATGGTGAAAAACCTGTTAAAATGCATTCTTAAGAGGCGGCCTTCAAGGTCTAAGAAATTAGCATATGAACCTCCTAAGTTAAGCTTTCAACTAAGAATACCAAGAGAACAAAGAAAAATTGGTGACAAAAGTAAATTGGAAAATTGTTTAAAATTACATGCCCTATCTGAATCATGAAAGGGCAGAGAGATAAACAGCTTTCAAGCTAAATATTTTGTGTGGGGTCTTGCTGTATTGACAATCCTATCACACAGAAAAAGGCAGTGGAAGGACCAAATGGGACTGTAGCAATCTAAGGGTTAAGGCTGTAGTGAGTGAGATAGGAGTAGAGGGCTGGTTAGTGAAGTAGTGCAACATTGTTGCTAGTTTAGGGAGGAGCCCCTGTCTGACCTTAAAATGTGTTGACGTCAGTCTCCTTGCCCTCTTCTCCTGGATCCTGAAGCAGAGAAGTTTGTGTTCCTTTTCTTCAGTCGATTAGGCCTTATCTGGTTAGGATGCATCGCTCCAGGCGATCCAGCTTGCCTCCTGTTCGTTTCAGGGAGCTTCAATTCCAGAGACCTGCAGGAAAAAAGCAGATAAGTAACATTAATAATCTAGAAAATGTAGATGATGTTGTTCCCCCAACTCAGTATCCAAGCGAACACACAGCACATTTTAGTTCACAGAAAAGGGCACAGGATACATTGACAGTGATACCAGAGTCCCCAGAGCAGCACCATCTAAGTCTAATTTCTGTCCCAGTTGTTCCAGGGTCTGATGTTAGTGTGGGTCCGTTGGTGAGCACAGCCATATCTGAACGTGTAGTCACCAGTATGGCTGACAATTTAATTGGTGATTCAGGGTCAGGGGAATTGGGGCAGCCTGGCATTCCCCCTTTAGATGTCTCCTCAATTGACACGGCAGGGCCTTCAAATATGCCGCCGGTTTCTATTAATGCGGCCCCTTCAAATATAGTGCCGGTTACTGCAGGGCCTTCAAATTTGCAAATGGCTAGTATTACTATAGGGAACATTGGTGGCGCTGGGCAAAATGTGAGGGAAAAAATGTCTGCCACTCCACGCATTCAAGCCGTCATTTCAAGAGATGTACAGGGCACGTATAAGCCCAGTGACGTCATTGGTGGTTCAGGGCCTATTACTGAAGTTATCTTGCAGCCCCCTCCATTGCCCCCTGTCTTACCTGCCTCCTCGGTCGAATCCCTCTTTGCGTTGGTCCCTCCTGCAGCTGCGTCGGCGGTTTTGGCCTTCCTAGCGTCGGTGGCAGCAGCGATGGCCTCTTCATCTTCCACTCCAGCGATGGCGTACTCGTCCTCCATTCCGGTTGGTCCACACGCGATACCGGAAGTCATCAGCGCGCGTCCCGCCCCTTCCGGTTACGTCACCGGAAGTCATTTCGATAGCGGTCCTCGGCAAGAACGGTCCATCGCTCCTCGGATTGCAGGTGAGCATCACGAGAGAGCTTTGGGCTGGGTAGGACCTGGGCAATCAGGGGCAGATACGCAACGGGCCAAAGTTGCTTCAGGGGCTAATACTGTTAGGGGGGTATTTTCTACACGGGGCAGTTTGGTAATAGAGTTTGAGCCAGAGGTCGCGGCACATCTAGGCAGCTTACTGGGAACAAAATTGACAAAGGGAAAGCTCCGCTACGTAAAGCACTGGGCCTAATAATAATATGCCACGCTATACTGAAGCTGCGCAACACACTTCAGCATTAAATGTTGGCGATTTGCAACAATCCAGAAATACGCAGCGACAAGCAAGTTCTGTAGATGCGCAAGGTTTAATGGACATTAATGTGCATCACAGCAGGGATGCGCAGTACACTGCCGCTCATAATATACAACATACCATGGCTGGACAGCACATTGCAGCGCATAACATTGGCGCTATACAGCACATCAGGGATGGACAACACACTGCAGCTCATAACATTAGCGCTATGCAGCACATAATAGATGGCCAGGGATCTGCACATGTAGCTATGAATACACAACTAATTCAGCAACTCTGATTCAGGCACAAGCAGATAACATTTTGCAAAATGTTTTGCAAGCTCATTCTTCTAGGGTGAATGTTGCTCATTGTTCTGGAATGATTGTGACAGATAACACTGGGGGTGTGAATGTGCCAGCTAATACTGGCAGGGTGAGTGACATACCCATAATTCATGATCATCGTATGCATGGGGAGCAAGTTTCACAGAATGTACCATTAGCAGCTCCTGCCATGCCACAATTTCGCAATGCTCGCGAGTTATTTTCTCTGTTACGGGGGGTAATGCACCCGCAGAATCAGGCGTCCGGCATGAGTTCTCTGCAGGAAACATCTATCCTGCCATCCACCTCGCAGCAAGCATCAGCGTCTGCGGCAAGCTCTACAGTGCCCAGCTCTACTCAAGTTCAGCATGCTGCAACTTCAGCTCCAGTTCAAGCGGCTTCGGAGCAAACATCACCTCAGGTTCCACCATCCTCCTCTGCCACCGGTGAGTCATGTGCAAATGTATACAATCAGCATAGTACACCTGCATTCACACATGATAGATCTGATTCGGCTGACTCATCCTTATCCGAATCAGACTCAGGTAGTGACACGTCTTTAGGCTTGAGAGGAAAGGGTCAGAAGAGGATGTTTCACATGGTTAAAAAGATGTGGCACGAGATGCAGTCAGGAGGGTTTAAACAAAATACCATGGTTACTGAAGTAGCCCCGCCAGCAGTTGCACAATCCTCGGCGGTTGCGCAGTCAGCTAAGCAGGGTAGTCAGTTGCAGAATTCCCCATTTTCTAGTATCCCCGAGAGAAAGGTTGCAATGCATGGAGACACTATTCCCTCGTATATGCCTTCGCTGCATGCCCATTTAAAGCCCAAGATTATTAAAAAAATACAGCAGGGGAAATACGTCAATATTTTTGAACTATCCCCTGAAGCTTATAGGCAGAAGGAGAAAAGCTCTGATGGAACTGGCCCTAAGAGGTTTAAACGCCCCGAAACTTTTGAGGAGTGGCTCATTTGTTTTAGAGTGTTTTCTTCCTGTTATCTAGAGAGATACCCGAATCAAAATCTTGCCATTTTGAAATACACAGACTCAATCCACTGGATTCAAAGGAAATTCAGTGAGGGGGCGTGGCGGGATTAAGACTCCGAGTTCAGGCGCAAAATGGCGGGTAACCCAGTGCTTACATTTGATTGTACGGATTCCCATCTTTGGCAGCGCCTGGGCCCGCAGTGTTCTCTCTCCACGTCCACCACAGCAGTGCCTCAGTCCTTTCGGAACCAGAAGGGTAAGCGTAGGGGTGGATTCTGCTGGGCTTTCCAAGATAATAAATGCGAAAAAGGAAACACTTGTGGATTTAAACATAATTGCAAGTTTTGCGGGGGGTTGCACTCAGGTTGCGATTGCAAGAGGAAAGATAACTCAGTTAGTAGACCCCAAAATAGAATCCTTGCTGGCCAAAAAAGCTCACTCCCCAGTGAGGGCCCACGCGCTTGACTTATGGCTGCGTTGTTACCCCGATCACGAAGCTGCAAATTTACTAAGAGAGGGTTTCAGCAGCGGCTTCGTCATTCCCGTTAAGGCGATTGTTAAGGGGTCAGTCAAACATAGAAACTTACGCTCAGTATACGATTACCCACAAGTAGTGCAAGAAAAATTGGACAAGGAAATTCGCCTTGGACGAATGATAGGCCCCTTTCAGTCCCCTCCATTTCTTAACATGGTCATCTCGCCATTAGGGGTAGTACCAAAAAAAGAGCCGGGGAAATTTCGACTGATACAGCACCTTTCCTACCCTAGGGGAAGCTCAGTGAATGACGCTATTGATCCTGAGCTTACCTCAGTGTGATATCAATCTTTTGATAGCGCTCTTGAGCTAGTCCAGGGGTGTGGTGGAGGTGCTTTATTGGCGAAATTAGATATTGAATCCGCCTTTCGTTTGTTGCCCCTACATCCTTCTGCCTTCCCGCTGATGGGTTGTAAGTTCCAGGGTAGTTTCTATGTTGATCGATGCCTGCCTATGGGCTGTGCCATTTCTTGTGCCTTATTTGAGAAATTCAGCACGTTTTTGCACTGGGCCATGGCTCATAGAGTGGGTAGGGATTGCATTGCGCACTATCTTGATGACTTCTTGATTGTAGGTCGGAAGGATTCTGAGGATTGCTTAGAAGCAATGAACATAATGCGAGAGCTTATGGCTTTTTTGGGTGTTCCTCTTGCCGAGGAGAAAACCCAAGGTCCAGTTACTTGCTTAACCTTCCTTGGCATTGAGATTGACACGGTGCAAATGATTTGCAGGTTGCCCATTGATAAGGTGCATAGCATGCTAGAAGCGGTTAAAGCGGCCGTGTCTTCAAAATACATTACTCTGAAACAGTTGCAGTCAATCCTTGGCCTCTTAAATTTTGCTTGCCATGTTATTCCCATGGGGAGGGTATTTAATCGCAGGCTCGAAAGTAAGTTATGTGGCAGGACCAAACCAACGGGGAAAATATATATTTCAGGGGGAATGACTGCCGACCTAAAGGTGTGGGAGTCTTTTCTGCAGCACTTTAATGGCATTCGTTTCTGGTGCTCGGAACCTATCTCGAGTCAGCTGCTTCACCTGTTCACTGATGCCGCGGGATCCGGTAGTTATGGGGCATACTTTCAGGGGGAGTGGAGTGCGGGCCCTTGGAAGAGTAGGGGTTTAACCCGTAATCTCACACTCCTGGAATTGTTCCCCATAGTCATGGCGGTCGAGCTATGGGGACAACAGTTTTCTAATAGGAATGTTGTTTTCTGGACGGATAACATTAGTGTAGTGCATGCCATAAAGTGTGCCTGGAGAAGCTGATTGCGGCCCTGGAGGCTGTGTGCTCTTCTCGGTATGAACTAGGTTTATTCCGGTCAGCGTTTGTATTGGCATACGCGGCTGCCCTGCGCATAGGCGAACTGCTTTCCCCATCTAAAAGTTGCACCAATAAGGGTGTCCAAATACAGCATATTAAAGCATCACCTGATTCTATTTTGCTCTTCCTTCCCCATTCAAAAACTGATCAGCAAGGCAGGGGAATTTGGGTGACCATTTCCCCAATGTCAGGTGATTGCTGCCCTGTCAAATTAGTGAACCTATATCTGACTACTCGTCCCCCAGTTCCAGGACCATTGCTTATGCATGAAAATGGTTCTGCATTGTCCACTTACTAGTTCCGCAGAATACTGTCCCGCGCTGCTACCATAGTGGGTCTCGATGCAACCAAAATAGCCCCACACTCATTTAGGATAGGTGCAGCAACAAACGCAGCGACATCAGGGCAATCTGTGGAATCTATTAAGAGCTTGGGTAGGTGGCGTTCCAATAAGTATAGGTCTTATGTACGGCCCCTTGTTTAACTCTGATTGCAGTCAGACACAGTTACTAACCCCTTTTTGTTTTTTTAGGAGCATCCCAAGGCGCAACAAGAATTTGGATTGTAGGGCATTCCTACATACACTGGGCATCTCTCCGGTGTTTATCCCACCCCGGTGGACAAAGTTTTGGGTTCCCCCCTGCCAGAGCGTCAGTTAGATGGTTAGGGGAGAGAGGAATGTGTTGGCCTAGGCTCCCTTCCCTTTTGTCCGAAGCCCTTAATCGCTGGGGTAAACCCCATATCATCATTTTGCACTTAGGGGGAAATGATTTAGGTGCCCTTCCTGTCCTGCAGCTGATTAAGATCATGCAGGCTAATATTACATGGATAAAAACCCGTATCCCCAATGTCATCTTGGGTTGGTCTAACATTATACCGAGGCTGGAATGGAGGCACATGTCCTCACATAGTGCAGTGTATAGGGTCAGGAAGAAAATTAATTCGACCGTAGGTAGAACCGTCACAGAGCAGGGAGGTTTCGTGGTCAGACACGATGCCTTAACGGCTGACAAGACTGAGCATTACAGGAAGGATAGGGTACATTTAGAGGATGCAGCCTTGGATATATTTATCAGTGATATTCGAAGGTCTCTTATCCCCTTCCTTTAAGTCTGGTGCTAGGTTTTATTGTGGCGGCAAGGATACCGTCTCCGAGGTTATCTTGTGGCGGGAGGTCGTGGCCTTGTTGCGTGGGGAGAGGGTGAACGGGGGGAGCGGTGGCCAATCTAAAAGTGGGAGGGGCGGATAGCCTCAGGTGCACACGAGGTGCCCCTCCTTCCCCCTTGCGGGTGGGTCCATCCGCTTGCTTCCCTCAGTAGCATCTCCCAGGGCAGAGGGGACCCTCCCCTCTGCTGCTGTCTCCGTTGGGGCCACTGACCTCCTGTAGCGCTGGGTTAGCCAGCTTGTTTGCCGCCAAGTTTGCCTTGTTGGCTCCTAAGTTATCTCTATTTTTATAATAAAAATAATTTTAACCTGTGACGGTTTAAAATGTATCCACTAAAGCCAAGTTGTTGTGTCGTTATTTATAGTTATAAGTTATTATAGAGTATAAGTTATTGTAAGGTATTAGTTAAGTTATATTTCCCTCTCTGCTGGTAACGAGCGGTAGGCCTTTAATCCCTTAAGGCAGTGGAAGGACCAAATGGGACTGTAGAAATCTAAGGGTTAAGGCTGTAGTGAGTGAGATAGGAGTAGAGGGCTGGTTAGTGAAGTAGTGCAATATTGTTGCTAGTTTAGGGAGGAGCCCCTGCCTGACCTTAAAATGTGCTGACGTCAGTTTCCTTGCCCTCTTCTCCTGGATCCTGAAGCAGAGAAGTTTACCCTCCCTCCCTTCCCTTGTTCTGGCGGCCCGAAATTATAGTACCGCTATGCCATAGTTATGATTAGTCAATCTAAGCTCAGTAAGCCCATAGCCGTAGTATATGATTCTCCATCTTACTGCTTTCCTCGGTCCGAGTGGCCTGGGGTGGTAGTTATCCTTAATAGGCGGAGAAGACTTGCAACCTGACTGTGGGAGGTCGTGGCCTTGTTGCGTGGGGAGAGGGTGAACGGGGGGAGTGGTGGCCAATCTAAAAGTGGGAGGGGCGGATAGCCTCAGGTGCACACGAGGTGCCCCTCCTTCCCCCTTGTGGGTGGGTCCATCCGCTTGCTTCCCTCAGTAGCATCTCCCAGGGCAGAGGGGACCCTCCCCTCTGCTGCTGTCTCCGTTGGGGCCACTGACCTCCTGTAGAGCTGGGTTAGCCAGCTTGTTTGCCGCCAAGTTTGCCTTGTTGGCTCCTAAGTTATCTCTATTTTTATAATAAACATAATTTTAACCTGTGACGGTTTAAAATGTATCCACTATAGCCAAGTTGTTGTGTCGTTATTTATAGTTATAAGTTATTATAGAGTATAAGTTATTGTAAGGTATTAGTTAAGTTATATTTCCCTATCTGCTGGTAACGAGCGGTAGGCCTTTAATCCCTTAAGGCAGTGGAAGGACCAAATGGGACTGTAGCAATCTAAGGGTTAAGGCTGTAGTGAGTTAGATAGGAGTAGAGGGCTGGTTAGTGAAGTAGTGCAACATTGTTGCTAGTTTAGGGAGGAGCCCCTGCCTGACCTTAAAATGTGCTGACGTCAGTCTCCTTGCCCTCTTCTCCTGGATCCTGAAGCAGAGAAGTTTACCCTCCCTCCCTTCCCTTGTTCTGGCGGCCCGAAATTATAGTACCGCTATGCCATAGTTATGATTAGTCAATCTAAGCTCAGTAAGCCCATAGCCGTAGTATATGATTCTCCATCTTACTGCTTTCCTCGGTCCGAGCGGCTTGGGGTGGTAGTTATCCTTAATAGGCGAAGAAGACTTGCACCCTGACTGCGGGAGGTCGTGGCCTTGTTGCGTGGGGAGAGGGTGAACGGGGGGAGCGGTGGCCAATCTAAAAGTGGGAGGGGCGGATAGCCTCAGGTGCACACGAGGTGCCCCTCCTTCCCCCTTGCGGGTGGGTCCATCCGCTTGCTTCCCTCAGTAGCATCTCCCAGGGCAGAGGGGACCCTCCCCTCTGCTGCTTTCTCCGTTGGGGCCACTGACCTCCTGTAGCGCTGGGTTAGCCAGCTTGTTTGCCGCCAAGTTTGCCTTGTTGGCTCCTAAGTTATCTCTATTTTTATAATAAACATAATTTTAACCTGTGACGGTTTAAAATGTATCCACTAAAGCCAAGTTGTTGTGTCGTTATTTATAGTTATAAGTTATTATAGAGTATAAGTTATTGTAAGGTATTAGTTAAGTTATATTTCCCTCTCTGCTGGTAACGAGCGGTAGGCCTTTAATCCCTTAAGGTTAAACTCTCCTGCTTTAAGGATAGTCCCTGTAATTTGTATGAGAAACAAAATCAAGCTTAAACTGTTACTTATCAACCCATTAATGCAGAATTTTGTCACGTTACCTCATTGCTATGTTAAAGACCTAATCATCTAATGTGTAATTACAAAAAGAAACATCTTGCTTGCATAATGACATAGGAGATATTTTAATAAAATATACAAAATAAAAAATGTTGAACTTATTAGTAAATTAACTCAAATGGAATTTTGGAAAGATACAATAAAAATCAGGTATACATCAGATCATTGCAACCTTGCATTGGTATATACACATTTAAATTGAGTTCTTAACATTCATAATGTGAAACTGAAAAGTAGAGTCCAGTTCTTCACAAACCTATTTTTTTCTCAATTCAAATAAATTGCTTTGAGCAATCAGAATCTCTGAGCCAAAAAATACATTAGTCAGTGACAAAGATCAGTGTGGTACTTAATCAGAAAGAACAGTGATTGATTGTGTGTCAATGCAGCCTTTAATCAGCAAAGTTGTCCTCCAATTGTCAGCCATTAAATTGGCCCAAATACTATGTATGATCACATTGGGGTCCATGGCTCATTAGCTATGTTCAATAAACACAGGTTTTAAATAGCTTCACAATGCATGCTGAAAGCCACCAGTATTCCATTTCACATTGCATATTAGTGCCAGGCCATTCCTTTTTTCTCCCCAAGCTCCATACCAGTTGTCTATTGAAATGAAGCTATAACCTTTACATGAAGACTGAAAGCCAGAGTCTATCTTAAAGGAACAGATAACCTATACAAAATTGTGCTATTGCACGCATGATATTTGCGTTCCACTCAGTAATATCAGCGCACGCAAATGTGCACTGTATTACGGGTTAAGTGAAATGCCAACGCAATCTCGCATTCGGATTGCCTGGAAGACTTGCGCTCACAAGAGCGCATTTCCATAGGCTCCAGTAAAACATGACAATGAACCTAGCGAACTTCAAGGGTTATATCGTGCAGCAAATTAAAAATATATATGTATAGGAAAATATACATATATCAGGGCTTTTTGAGACCATTTTTTACTTATCCCACCTCAAGGCACTTGATAAGTCCTTGGAAGTGCTTATCAGGCACCTGTTAGACTATTCCCTGGCCATTTCCAACAGTCTTTTACATTGCACCTCTGATAAACACTCTGAAATGGCCACAGGAGACATTCTAGCTGTTTGTTACATAGCTCCATTCGTCCCTATTGTAGTGGCTGTATACAGTCAATAGGATACATAATTAAATATGGATAGGGACATACACAAATGTAAATGTGATGACTATGTGACATCATTTACAGCTAAGGGCATCTGCAGTAAAACTCACTTCAAGACACCTATATCTACAAGTGGAGGGATTTGATATTTCTTTTCTCATTATTGATTGCATTTCTCACTTGTACTGATTGTGACAACAGTGCCAGTGTTATTGAAACCATCGGCTAGATTTAGAGTTCTGCGGCCAAAGGGCTGCGTTAGGCTCCAAAAAAGGAGCGTATAGCATATTTACCGCCACTGCAACTCTCAATACCAGCGGTGCTTACGGACGCGGCCAGCTTCAAAAACGTGCTCGTGCACGATTCCCCGATCAGGAAACAATGGGACAGTTTGAGCTGAAAAAAAACCTAACACCTGCAAAAAAGCAGCGTTCAGCTCCTAACACGGCCCCATTGTTTCCTATGAGGAAACTCTTCCTAAGCCTGCACCTAACACCCTAACATGTACCCCGAGTCTAAACACCCCTAACCTTACACTTATTAACCCCTAATCTGCCGCCCCCGCTATCGCTGACCCCTGCATATTATTATTAACCCCTAATCTGCCGCCCCCGCTATCGCTGACCCCTGCATATTATTATTAACCCCTAATCTGCCGCTCCGTACACCGCCGCAACCTACGTCATAGCTATGTACCCCTAATCTGCTGCCCCTAACCCCCGCCGACCCCTATATTATATTCATTAACCCCTAATCTGCCCCCCACAACGTCGCCACCAGCTACCTACAATAATTAACCCCTAATCTGCCGACCGGACCTCACCACTACTTTAATAAAGTTATTAACCCCTAATCCGCCTCACTCCCGCCTCAATAACCCTAGAAGAAATAGTATTAACCCCTAATTTGCCCTCCCTAACGTCGCTGACACCTAACTTCAATTATTAACCCCTAATCTGCCGACCGGATCTCACCGCTACTCTAATAAATGTATTAACCCCTAAAGCTAAGTCTAACCCTAACCCTAACACCCCCCTAAATTAAATATAATTTTATTCTAACGAAATAAAATAATTCTTATTAAATAAATTATTCCTATTTAAAGCTAAATATTACCTGTAAAATAAACCCTAATATAGCTACAATATAAATTATAATTACATTGTAGCTATTTTAGGATTAATATTTATTTTACAGGCAACTTTGTATTTATTTTAACCAGGTACAATAGCTACTAAATAGTTAATAACTATTTAATAGCTAAAATACTTAAAATAATTACAAAATTACCTGTAAAATAAATCCTAACCTAAGTTACAATTAAACCTAACACTACACTATCAATAAATTAATTAAATACAATACCTACAAATAAATACAATTAAATAAACTAACTAAAGTACAAAAAATAAAAAAGAACTAAGTTACAAAAAATAAAAAAATATTTACAAACATTAGAAAAATATTACAACAATTTTAAACTAATTACACCTACTCTAAGACCCCTAATAAAATAACAAAGCCCCCCAAAATAAAAAAAATGCCCTACCCTATTCTAAAATTAAAATAGAAAACCTCTTTTACCTTACCAGCCCTTAAAAGGGCCATTTGTGGGGCATGCCCCAAAGAATTCAGCTCTTTTGCCTGGAAAGAAAAAACATACAATACCCCCCCAACATTACAACCCACCACCCACATACCCCTAATCTAACCCAAACCCCCCTTAAATAAACCTAATACTAAGCCCCTGAAGATCTCCCTACCTTGGCTTCACCACACCGGGTTCACCGATCGGTCCAGAAGAGCCTCCGAAGTCTTCATCCAAGCCCAAGCGGGGGCTGAAGAGTGACGTCCATCCTCCGGCTGAAGTCTTGATCCAAGCGGCAAATGAAGAAGTCCATCTTCAGGCAGAAGTCTTCATCCTATCCGGGCAGAAGAGTAGATCCGGACCGGCAAACATCTTCATCCAAGCCGCATCTTCTATGTTGTTCCATCCGATGACGAGCGGCTGATCTTGAAGACCTCCGATGCGGATCCATCCTCTTCTTCCGATGACTAGACGATGAATGAAGGTTCCTTTAAGGGACGTCATCCAAGATGGCGTCCCTCGAATTCCGATTGGCTGATAGGATTCTATCAGCCAATCGGAATTAAGGTAGGAAAATTCTGATTGGCTGATGGAATCAGCCAATCAGATTCAAGTTCAATCCGATTGGCTGATTGGATCAGACTGATATACTTCAGGAAAGTTTTCTTCTGTGAAAAGCACACTGGTCTAAAAGAGGCTGCCTCCGGGTGGTAAATCGCCATAGAACAAGCCACTGAGCTGTTGTTCGTTCCTGGTAGAGCGCTTCTCTCTTTGTATGCAAATTATTATGACCCTGGGGAAGTCTCCCTATGGGTGAAGGGGGAAACCAGACGTGGACTCCTTGACCAGTGTGCTTAGAGGAATGTGGCTGCACCTCACTGATGAGGCCCATAGGAGGCTGAAACGATCGTCTGGGGTTGTCATGTTCCTTGTTCAGAGGAGAATTGCCTGGTATTTCGGGGCTGGACTGACCTTATTTGGCGGGATCAGACTGATATACTTCAGGAAAGTTTTCTTCTGTGAAAAGCATACTGGTCTAAAAGAGGCTGCCTCCGGGTGGTAAATCGCCATAGAACAAGCCACTGAGCTGTTGTTCATTCCTGGTAGAGCGCTTGTCTCTTTGTATGCAAATTATTATGACCCTGGGGAAGTCTCCCTATGGGTGATGGGGGAAACCAGACGTGGACTCCTTGACCAGTGTGCTTAGAGGAATGTGGCTGCACCTCACTGACGAGGCCCATAGGAGGCCGAAACGATTGTCTGGGGTTGTCATGTTCCTTGTTCAGAGGAGAATTGCCTGGTATTTCGGGGCTGGACTGACCTTATTTGGCGGGATCAGACTGATATACTTCAGGAAAGTTTTCTTCTGTGAAAAGCACACTGGTCTAAAAGAGGCTGCCTCCGGGTGGTAAATCGCCATAGAACAAGCCACTGAGCTGTTGTTCGTTCCTGGTAGAGCGCTTCTCTCTTTGTATGCAAATTATTATGACCCTGGGGAAGTCTCCCTATGGGTGATGGGGGAAACCAGACGTGGACTCCTTGACCAGTGTGCTTAGAGGAATGTGGCTGCACCTCACTGACGAGGCCCATAGGAGGCCAAAACGATCGTCTAGGGTTGTCATGTTCCTTGTTCAGAGGAGAATTGCCTGGTATTTCGGGGCTGGACTGACCTTATTTGGCGGGATCAGACTGATATACTTCAGGAAAGTTTTCTTCTGTGAAAAGCACACTGGTCTAAAGGAGGCTGCCTCCGGGTGGTAAATCGCCATAGAACAAGCCACTGAGCTGTTGTTCGTTCCTGGTAGAGCACTTCTCTCTTTGTATGCAAATTATAATGACCCTGGGGAAGTCTCCCTATGGGTGATGGGGGAAACCAGACGTGGACTCCTTGACCAGTGTGCTTAGAGCAATGTGCCTTCACCTCACTGACGAGGCCCATAGGAGGCCGAAACGATCGTCTGGGGTTGTCATGTTCCTTGTTCAGAGGAGAATGACCTGGTATTTCGGGGCTGGACTGACCTTATTTGGCGGAATCAGACTGATATACTTCAGGAAAGTTTTCTTCTGTGAAAAGCACACTGGTCTAAAAGAGGCTGCTTCCGGGTGGTAAATCGCCATAGAACAAGCCACTGAGCTGTTGTTCGTTCCTAGTAGAGCGCTTCTCTCTTTGTATGCAAATTGTTATGACCCTGGGGAAGTCTCCCTATGGGTGATGGGGGAAACCAGACGTGGACTCCTTGACCAGTGTGCTTAGTGGAATGTGGCTGCACCTCACTGACGAGGCCCATAGGAGGCCGAAACGATCGTCTGGGGTTGTCATGTTCCTTGTTCAGAGGAGAATTGCCTGGTATTTCGGGGCTGGACTGACCTTATTTGGCGGGATCAGACTGATATACTTCAGGAAAGTTTTCTTCTGTGAAAAGCACACTGGTCTAAAAGAGGCTGCCTCCGGGTGGTAAATCGCCATAGAACAAGCCACTGAGCTGTTGTTCGTTCCTGGTAGAGCGCTTCTCTCTTTGTATGCAAATTATTATGACCCTGGGGAAGTCTCCCTATGGGTGATGGGGGAAACCAGACGTGGACTCCTTGACCAGTGTGCTTAGAGGAATCTGGCTGCACCTCACTGACGAGGCTCATAGGAGGCCGAAACGATCATCTGGGGTTGTCATGTTCCTTGTTCAGAGGAGAATTGCCTGGTATTTCGGGGCTGGACTGACCTTATTTGGCGGGATCAGACTGATATACTTCAGGAAAGTTTTCTTCTGTGAAAAGCACACTGGTCTAAAAGAGGCTGCCTCCGGGTGGTAAATCGCCATAGAACAAGCCACTGAGCTGTTGTTCGTTCCTGGTAGAGCGCTTCTCTCTTTGTATGCAAATTATTATGACCCTGGGGAAGTCTCCCTATGGGTGATGGGGGAAACCAGATGTGGACTCCTTGACCAGTGTGCTTAGAGGAATGTGGCTGCACCTCACTGACGAGGCCCATAGGAGGCCGAAACGATCGTCTGGGGTTGTCATGTTCCTTGTTCAGAGGAGAATTGCCTGGTATTTCGGGGCTGGACTGACCTTATTTGGCGGGATCAGACTGATATACTTCAGGAAAGTTTTCTTCTGTGAAAAGCACACTGGTCTAAAAGAGGCTGCCTCCGGGTGGTAAATCGCCATAGAACAAGCCACTGAGCTGTTGTTCGTTCCTGGTAGAGTGCTTCTCTCTTTGTATGCAATTTATCGTTAAATAGGAATAATTTATTTAATAAGAGTTAATTTATTTCGTTAGATTTAAATTATATTTAACTTAGGGGGGGTTAGTGTTAGCGTTAGACTTAGCTTTAGGGGTTAATACATTTATTAGAGTAGCGGTGAGGTCCGGTCGGCAGATTAGGGATTAATAATTGAAGTTAGGTGTTGGCGATGTTAGGGAGGGCAGATTAGGGGTTAATACTATTTCTTATAGGGTTATTGAGGCGGGAGTGAGGCGGATTAGGGGTTAATACATTTATTATAGTGGCGGTGAGGTCCGGTCGGCAGATTAGGGGTTAATTATTGTAGGTAGCTGGCGGCGACGTTGTGGAGGGCAGATTAGGGGTTAATAAATATAATAATGGGGTCGGCGGTGTTAGGGGCAGCAGATTAGGGGTACATAAGTATAACGTAGGTGGCGGCGGTGTGCGGTCGGCAGATTAGGGGTTAAAAAAATTTAATTGAGTGGCGGCGATGTGGGGGGACCTCGGTTTAGGGGTACATAGGTAGTTTATGGGTGTTAGTGTACTGTAGAGCACAGTAGTTAAGAGCTTTATGAACTGGCGTTAGCCCAAAAAGCTCTTAACTCCTGTCTTTTTTCTGCGGCTGGAGTTTTGTCGTTAGATTTCTAACGCTCACTTCAGCCAAGACTCTAAATACCGGCGTTAGAAAGATCCCATTGAAAAGATAGGATACGCAATTGGCGTAGGGGGATCTGTGGTATGGAAAAGTCGCGGCTGGAAAGTGAGCGTTAGACCCTTTAATGACTGACTCCAAATACCAGCGGTAGCCCAAAACCAGCGTTAGGAGCCTCTAACGCTGGTTTTGACGGCTAACGCAAAACTCCAAATCTAGGTGCATGTTTTTATAAGAGATCGCTTAATTGTGACATTCATAGTTAATTATTGCAATCTGCAACCGTCTGCACCACTGCTTCCTCATCTAAATGCACCAAATTGTGCACTATTTTTTATTGGTATATGGACGTTTCTTTTAAACTATATTCATTTTTCTTGCATTAAATTTACAATCTGAAATATGTTTTCAGTTGTTAAAGGGACACTGAACCCAACATTTTTCTTTTGTGTTTCAGATAGAGCATGCAATTTTAAGCAACCTTCTAATTTTCTCCTATTAGCAAATGTTCTTCATTCTCTTGGTATCTTTATTTGAAAAACAAGAATGTAAGTTTAAATGCCGGCCCATTTTGGTGAACAACCTGGGTTGTTCTTGCTGATTGGTGGATAAATCAATCCACCAATAAACAAGTGCTGTCCAAGGTCCTGGACTTTCTTTTTCAAATAAAGATAGCAAGAGAACGAAGAAAAATTGATAATAGGAGTAAATTAGAAAGTTGCTTAAAATTGAATGCTCTATCTGAATCACAAAATAAAAAAATTGGGTTCAGTGTCCCTTTAAGTCCTTGTTAAAGGGAATCCAAATTGGGAATCCAACCAAAACTGACCCATACAATGTCCCTTTCACACATTTTAAGATTACATTTCAGTTCTTTAGAATTAACCCCTTTGTATGTGCGTAAGGGAAATATTTATTTACATATGTGAGATTAATTTATTGTAATCCGAATCCATCCTTATCCCTAGCAAACAATATAAATGCAATTTGTATTTAGGCATGATAAGTATACTGCAAATCTTTGCTAAATGATTATATTGACACTTTTAATAAAACATTTTTTTTCAATATTTCCAATCATTTATTGAGAAAGCACAGTTTTCTGGTTTGGCGAGATAAACATCCGAAACCAAGAAGAAAACTACAGGTTTCTACCAGAAGAAAGAGGCCACAACTTATCTTCTAAAATTGTATTTCCACAATTGCAATACTGTAATAGCAAAAATGTCATGCGAACGGGATTGCGCCTTTGTGACTGTGAACCTGAAAACCTGCTATTGTGATTGTGCTGAAATGAAGTGATCTTTTTTAGGCCACAACCCCACTAAAAAAAACAAAACAAAATGGCTAATAGATTTTAATTGACCCCATAGTTATTTGCAATCAATAATAATAAATTATCACTAGAACTAATTCCCCTTGAGGGAAGTTCATTAAAAGATTGATAGTGTCTTATTGGTGCGTAAATCATATCCCTGCACATACACTAATCTGCACCCATAAGCAGAAATATGAAAAAGCAATATTCAATAGAAATGTGTGTGTGTGCGCTAACAGCTACGGGGATATAGAATATGGAATCTGTATCTATAATCTATATAACAACTGGAATAAAAAAGATAAAATAACTGCTAAAAATGCAAAACAATTTATGACAATCAGTATTTCCTAAAGTGCATATGCATGACCGGTCATAAAAAATGAGCTTATTAAACTCTAAAAATATATATATTAAAAAGCTCTAAACATATAATAAAAGGATAATAATACAAACAAATATATAATGTAAAAAGGCAATAACTTTGTATTGCTCAATGAACAATAGTCCATGCACACTTGAAAAGTCACTTGAAAAGGCAGTATAAACTGAATAAGGCAATATCCCTATGTTGCGTGGCAGTAACTATGTATTGCCTGGTAGCTAAAGTACTTTCCAATAACCAGACTTAGGTACCTTGATCTGTATAGCGGTTACTGCTCTGTATCAAATAGTGACCAATAGGTGTAAACTAATCTTTACCGGATGTTTAGGGTTCCACTGTGTATTATAAAATACCTCTGTCCTTGGTTGTCGCCAATCGTTCCAGCGTTACTGAAAATAAGAAATGTGTGTGCCTACCGCACTACAAGGCTGCTACACCTCTCCGTGCCTACCTGCCCTTCTCTGAGTGTTCTCAGTTCACTCCCGGCAAGGCACAGGAGTCCAGACAGCTCTCGTGTAGTCGGTAACGCCACACGTTGCAATAGTTGTTACAGGAAGTAGATCCGTCCTGTGCAATGATCTTCCACTCTGCGCAGAGTACTGTAGAGATGATGCAAATGTAGTTCCACTTAGAATCCTTTGTAATCCTTTGATTCCTTAGTGTATTTCAGTTGGAAAAACAAATATGTGTCTTTAGTAGATAACCATCAACGCGTTTCGCCACTTCTCGTGGCTTTATCAAGATGGTGTCATATCGTTGCTTCTCTCCTTATAAGTGTATAAGTGATCCATTATTGGTCTAAAGTTACTGCCTATTTTCAAGTCATATTTCTTTAAGGTGGAATTTGTGGTTTCGCTAGATTTTATTCATATTTTATCTTATTCAGTTTATACTGCCTTTTCAAGTGACTTTTCAAGTGTGCATGGTTATTGCCTTTTTACATTGTTTGTATTATTCGGTATTACGCACTATCGCCTAGATTTGGAGTTTTGCATTAGAAGGGGTGCGTTAGCTATGCGTGCTTTTTTCTGGCCGCACCTTTTAAATACTGCTGGTATTTAGAGTTCACAGAATGGCTGCGTTAGGCTCCAAAAAAGGAGCGTAGAGTATAATTTACCGCCACTGCAACTCTCAATACCAGCGGTGCTTACGGACGCGGCCAGCTTCAAAAACGTGCTCGTGCACGATTCCCCCATAGGAAACAATGGGACAGTTTGAGCTGAAAAAAAACCTAACACCTGCAAAAAAAGCAGCGTTCAGCTCCTAACGCGGCCCCATTGTTTCCTATGGGGAAACTCTTCCTAAGTCTGCACCTAACACCCTAACATGTACCCCGAGTCTAAACACCCCTAACCTTACACTTATTAACCTCTAATCTGCCCCCCCGCTATCGCTGACCCCTGCATTTTATTATTAACCCCTAATCTGCTGCTCCGTACACCGCCGCAACCTACGTTATAGCTATGTACCCCTAATCTGCTGCCCCTAACCCCCGCCGACCCCTATATTATATTTATTAACCCCTAATCTGCCGCCCCCAACGTCGCCGCCACCTACCTACAATTATTAACCCCTAATCTGCCGACCGGACCTCACCGCTACTATAATAAATGTATTAACCCCTAATCCGCCTCACTCCCGCCTCACTAACCCTATAATAAATAGTATTAACCCCTAATCTGCCCTCCCTAACATCACCGACACCTAACTTCAAGTATTAACCCCTAATCTGCCGACCGGACCTCACCGCTACTCTATTAAATGTATTAACCCCTAAAGCTAAGTCTAACCCTAACACTAACACCCCCCTAAATTAAATATAATTTAAATCTAACAAAAAAATTAACTCTTATTAAATAAATTATTCCTATTTAAAGATAAATACTTACCTGTAAAATAAACCCTAATATAGCTACAATATAACAAATAATTATATTGTAGCTATTTTAGGATTAATATTTATTTTACAGGCAACTTTGTATTTATTTTAACCAGGTACAATAGCTATTAAATAGTTAATAACTATTTAATAGCTACCTAGTATTTAATAGCTACCTAGTTAAAATAATTACAAAATTACCTGTAAAATAAATCCTAACCTAAGTTACAATTAAACCTAACACTACACTATCAATAAATTACTTAAATAAAATGCCTACAATTATCTACAATTAAACCTAACACTACACTATCAATAAATTAATTAAATACAATACCTACAAATAAATACAATTAAATAAACTAACTAAAGTACAAAAAATAAAAAAGAACTAAGTTACAAAAAATAAAAAAATATTTACAAACATTAGAAAAATATTACAACAATTTTAAACTAATTACACCTACTCTAAGCCCCCTAATAAAATAACAAAGCCCCCCAAAATAAAAAAATGCCCTACCCTATTCTAAAATTAAAATAGAAAAGCTCTTTTACCTTACCAGCCCTTAAAAGGGCAATTTGCGGGGCATGCCCCAAAGAATTCAACCCACCACCCACATACCCCTAATCTAACCCAAACCCCCCTTAAATAAACACTAAGCCCCTGAAGATCTCCCTACCTTGTCTTCACCACACCGGGTTCACCGATCGGTCCAGAAGAGCCTCCGAAGTCTTCATCTAAGCCCAAGCGGGGGCTGAAGAGTGAAGAGTGTTCCAATCAGCCAATAGAATGCGAGCTCAATCTGATTGGCTGATCCAAATTCTGATTCCATCAGCCAATCAGAATTTTCCTACCTTAATTCCGATTGGCTGATAGAATCCTATCAGCCAATCGGAATTCGAGGGACGCCATCTTGGATGACGTCCCTTAAAGGAACCTTCATTCTTCAGTTGGACGTCGAACAAAGAGGATGGATCCGCGCCGGAGGTCTTCAAGATCAGCCGCTCGTCATCGGATGGAACAACATAGAAGATTGCCGGTCCGGATGTCCTCTTCTGCCCGGATGGGATGAAGATTTCTGCCCGAAGATGGACTTCTTCATTTGCTGATTGGATCAAGACTTCAGCCGGAGGATGGACGTCACTCTTCAGCCCCCGCTTGGGCTTGGATGAAGACATCGGAGGCTCTTCTGGACCGATCGGTGAACCCGGTGTGGTGAAGACAAGGTAGGAAGATCTTCAGGGGCTTAGTGTTAGGTTTATTTAAGGGGGGTTTGGGTTAGATTAGGGGTATGTGGGTGGTGGGTTGTAATGTTGGGGGGGGTATTGTATGTTTTTTTTTTACAGGCAAAAGAGCTGAATTCTTTGGGGCATGCCCCGCAAATGGCCCTTTTAAGGGCTGGTAAGGTAAAAGAGCTTTTCTATTTTAATTTTAGAATAGGGTAGGGCATTTTTTTTATTTTGGGGGCTTTGTTATTTTATTAGGGGGCTTAGAGTAGGTGTAATTAGTTTAAAATTGTTGTAATATTTTTCTAATGTTTGTAAATATTTTTTTATTTTTTGTAACTTAGTTCTTTTTTATTTTTTGTACTTTAGTTAGTTTATTTAATTGTATTTATTTGTAGGTATTGTATTTAATTAATTTATTGATAGTGTAGTGTTAGGTTTAATTGTAGATAATTGTAGGTATTTTATTTAAGTAATTTATTGATAGTGTAGTGTTAGGTTTAATTGTAGCTTAGGTTAGGATTTATTTTACAGGTAATTTTGTAATTATTTTAACTAGGTAGCTATTAAATAGTTATTAACTATTTAATAGCTATTGTACCTGGTTAAAATAATTACAAAGTTGCCTGTAAAATAAATATTAATCCTAAAATAGCTACAATATAATTATTCGTTATATTGTAGCTATATTAGGGTTTATTTTACAGTAAGTATTTATCTTTAAATAGGAATAATTTATTTAATAAGAGTTAATTTTTTTCGTTAGATTTAAATTATATTTAATTTAGGGGGGTGTTAGGGTTAGACTTAGCTTTAGGGGTTAATACATTTATTAGAGTAGCGGTGAGGTCCGGTCGTCAGATTAGGGGTTAATAATTGAAGTTAGGTGTTGCCGATGTTAGGGAGGGCAGATTAGGGGTTAATACTATTTCTTATAGGGTTATTGAGGCGGGAGTGGGGCGGATTAGAGGTTAATAACTTTATTATAGTAACGGTGAAGTCCGGTCGGCAGATTAGGGGTTATTATTGTAGGTAGCTGGCGGCAACGTTGTGGGGGGCAGATTAGGGGTTAATAAATATAATATAGGGGTCGGCTGTGTTAGGGGCAGCAGATTAGGGGTACATAAGTATAACGTAGGTGGCGGCGGTGTGTGGTCGGCAGATTAGGGGTTAAAAAATGTAATCGAGTGGCGGCAATGTGGGGGGACCTCGGTTTAGGGGTACATAGGTAGTTTATGGGTGTTAGTGTACTTTAGAGCACAGTAGTTAAGAGCTTTATGAACCGGCGTTAGCCCAGAAAGCTTTTAACTACTGACTTTTTTCTGCGGCTGGAGTCTTGTCGTTAGATTTCTAACGCTCACTTCAGCCAAGACTCTAAA
This sequence comes from Bombina bombina, assembly GCF_027579735.1. Classification (NCBI taxonomy): domain Eukaryota; kingdom Metazoa; phylum Chordata; class Amphibia; order Anura; family Bombinatoridae; genus Bombina; species Bombina bombina. The sequence goes on from NC_069499.1 coordinate 1,060,884,097, forward strand.
TATCGGCGTTAGGAAGATCCCATTGAAAAGATAGGATACACAAATGGCGTAGGGGGATCTGCGGTATGGAAAAGTCGCGACTGCAAAGTGAGCGTTAGACCCTTACCTACAAGACTCCAAATACCAGCGGTAGCCCAAAACCAGCGTTAGGAGCCTCTAATGCTGGTTTTGACGGCTAACGCCAAACTCTAAATCTAGCCGCAAATTATTTTATCTTTTTTATTCCAGTTGTTATATAGATTATAGATACAGATTCCATATTCTATATCCCCGTAGCTGTTAGCGCACACACACACATTTCTATTGAATATTGCAAGTTCATTAAAAGCACATGGAGCCGTTTACAGAAAGAATGAAAATGAACAATACACTACCAAAACCATGAAAAACCAGCAAGAACAAAAACAAAAAGAACCTGTAATATAAAACGTAGTATTCTTGTGGGGAAGTGCCACTACCCACCAATAGAACTGAGGGAGTTTTCTATATCTGCAATAGAGCGTCTGTCTTATGGACTGTGTTGTATATGGCGTGTCAGATTTAAAATGACAATAAACAGTTTTAACTTTACCATTTTAATGCATAAAAATAAAGACTTGCATTTTTGAATAAACAGTGCTCTTTCATATGCAAAATATAAATTTGTTGTTTAATGACATTTTAACACTACTTATCCTGAAAATGAGTTAAACACATAGTTAAAGCACCAGTCAGGAGCCACAGAGAAGTCAAGAGTGGGACTTTAACTATGTGTTTAATCCCTTTTGCAGGGTAAGTAGTGCTAAAATGACATTAAACTGAAAACATTTGCAGGTTCAACATTGCTAAAATTACAAAGATTAAGTGAATGTAAATGTTGCACTACGATGTCCCTTTAACAAGCTAAAATCTAAACATTAAAAATACACATAATCATATGTTTATTAATTAAAGGGACATGAAACTCAAACATTTGCATTCATGATTCAGACAGAACAAACAATAAACAACTTTCACATTTACTTCTTTTGTCTAATGTGCTTCCTTCTTTTGGTATTCTTTGTTGAAAGGAATACCTAGGTAGGCTCAGGAGCTGGGAGCTAGATGCTGATTGGTGGCTGTGTGTGTATGTATATATATAAATCTTATTATTGGCTTACCAATGTGTTCAGCTAGCTCCCAGAAGTGCATTGCTGCTCCATTAATAAATGATACAAAGAGAATGAAGCTAAATTGATAATAGAAGTCAATTGGAAAGTTGTTTAAAATTGTATCATCTGTACGAATTCTGAAAGAAATGTTTTATGTGTCATGCCCCTTTAAGAGGCATTTGGGGACAGAATATTTGGGTAGGGTGGCAATCTAAAATATAGGGAATCTAAGGATGAGTTAAAATCAAATTCTGTGAGAACTGATGGTCTACTCAAAGATTCAAAATAAACTTGTTAATATTTGTAACTTAAAGGGACATTATACACTAATTTTTTCTTTGCATAAATGTTTTGTAGACAATCTATTAATATAGCCCATAAAGTTTTTTTTTTTTTTTTAAATGTACAGTTTTGCTTATTTTTAAATAACATTGCTCTGATTTTCAGACTCCTAACCAAGCCCCAAAGTTTTATGTGAATACCGTCAGCTACCTACTCCAGCTTGCTCCTGTTTGTGTAAAGGGTCTTTTCATATGCAAAAGAAGGGGGAGTGTCTTATTTCCCACTTGCAGTGGGCTTTCCAGCTACCTTTTCAACAGAGCTAAACTGACAGCTTCTAAGTAAGTTTTTAAACAGTTTTATACTGGATTTTTATATCAGTATCTGTGCATCTTATTCTTTATAGTAGTGTCTATTACATGCAGTTATATGAAAATGAGTGTATACTGTCCCTTTAATATCTAGCAGACACGGTAATATTATCTTACTTTAAATTTGTCACTGTTGTTTATTTTACTCTGCAATAACAGACACAATGAATTCCAGCAAACATAATCAGCTCTAGCCATTTGATTAAATTAATATTAATAACTGATCTTTACCTTATATCACAGATCCTTCCCTGAGGCACACAATTCTTGATTAATATGTGAGCAATAAATCAAAAGGTCACTGTGACAGAGCACACAATATACTTGATTCCATAATATGAATATGTGAGAATCCTGGAAAGAAATCAAATTAAAAATGTTTTATTACTGATTTAATAATGACTTAATTAAGGCTATGACCACAGTATTGCAATTATTCATGAACTTCATTATACTTCATTGCAATGTATAGTTATTATCATATAATGATATTTAGGATACCTCTAGGCGTTGTTATTACGCATATTACTTTGTCTAGAATATTCTCAAAAACCCATTCAATTACAGCAAATCCTTTATTTTAATGCTAAGTCACTGTTGACTTAAATTGAAATACAGAAAAAGCTAATGTCTGATCTGTAAAGTAATGCAAATGTAAATTATTTTCAACAGAATTTGCTTTATCCTAAAAGTATTAAAATATGCGTAATCATGAACAGAAAAGAAGACTCTGTATTGGGGTCGATGGAACTTAGTCTAATTTGCAAGTTAGTGCACCTGAGGACAAATGCAATGCTTTGATGTGAATGTTAAGTGTGATTGTAGGTGGATACTGGTGCAGAAGGTCTGACTTTATTTAAAAAAAAGGAACACTATAATTCAAAAATTGCCTATTCTAATTTATTAGAATACGTAATCTTTACATTACAGACCCTTGATAACTATGAGGTTATGTCTCAAAAAGGGATTAAAGAGTGTAGTCCTGCACTGGTGCAGCAATGTTTGCAGACATTGCTGCTACCGAATAAGAAATCAGTGTACCGGTCATTGACAAATACATACAAATGCTTCTTCTTATTGGCTGACCGGTGGTTTCCTGATCAGGAGTGCAATTTATTACAGTTTTTTTTGCCGGCCAGCAAACAATTTCTCACAAATTTCTTACCAATTTAAGCAATGTAAAACGTTTAAATAGATTTGGTTTAATGATTTGTTTTAATTGTGCTTTTATCTCATTGTATAGAAAATCTATGTTCTATGAAATCCTATACCACCTATAATGAAAAATATACAGAACATATGAACATAAGGATGAACACCTAGTTTATATTGATACAATACAATATATTGATACGATACAATATAAATGGCTTAAACTTTCTAGGCTGACAATAATATAAAGAAAAGAATACAATCTTTATATTGTAAATGATTTTCATTTGGATCCCAAGATTTTACACTAACATGAACAAATGGCCCATATGTTGATCTAAATTTTATTAAAGGTCCTAGTAGCAACAAACCCACAATCAAGCTAATCAAAAACTGCCCCGATCAACCACCGAAGCAGCCCTAAGTATTAAATATTTCTATGTGTGGCTTATTATTACCACCTCCCCAAGATCCATAAGGATCAGAATAATCCTCCGGGGAAGCCTATTATTTCCAGCATAGGGAGTTTAACTAGTAATCTATCCCTTTATATAGATCTGTTTCTTAAAAAGATAGTGGTCAATCTAAAAATGTATTAGAGACACAACTGATCTACTAGACATACTTAATAAAATCCTTAAATATGAGGGGGTCATGCTAGAATGTGGACCAGTGGTGATGTGGCAGCACTATACTCTAATATTAAACATCATTTGTGACTAAAAGCCACAAAAGGTTTTTTTGGATTTAGATATCTATATACTGGAAATAAAGAAAGATTTTATTTTGAAATCTATCAACTTCATCTTAACCCATATCTTCTTTATACAGTGGGGAAAAAAGTATTTAGTCAGCCACCAATTGTGCAAGTTCTCCCACTTAAGAAGATGAGAGAGGCCTGTAATTTTCATCATAGGTATACCTCAACTATGAGAGACAAAATGTGAAAAACAAATCCAGACAATCACATTGTCTGATTTGGAAATAATTTATTTGCAAATTATGGTGGAAAATAAGTATTTGGTCACCTACAAACAAGCAACATTTCTGGCTCTCACTGACCTGTATCTTCTTCTTTAAGAGGCTCCTCTGTCCTCCACTCATTACCTGTATTAATGGCACCTGTTTGAACTTGTTATCAGTATAAAAGACACCTGTCCACAACCTCAAACAGTCACACTCTAAACTCCACTATGGTGAAGACCAAGGAGCTGTCGAAGGACACCAGAAACAAAATTGTAGACCTGCACCAGGCTGGGAAGACTGAATCTGCAATAGGCAAGCAGTTTGGTGTGAAGAAATCAACTGTGGGAGCAATAATTAGAAAATGGAAGACATACAAGACCACTGATAATCTCCCTCGATCTGGGGCTCCATGCAAGATCTCACCCCGTGGGGTCAAAATGATCACAAGAACGGTGAGCAAACATCCCAGAACCACACGGGGGACCTAGTGAAAGACCTGCAGAGAGCTGGGACCAACGTAACAAAGGCTACCATCAGTAACACACTACGCCGCCAGACGTGTCCCCCTGCTTAAGCCAGTACATGTCCGGGCCCATCTGAAGTATGCTAGAGAGCATTTGGATGATCCAGAAGCGGATTGGGAGAATGTCATATGGTCAGATGAAACCAAAGTAGAACTGTTTGGTAGAAACACAACTTGTCGTGTTTGGAGGAGAGAGAACACCATACCTACTGTGAAGCATGGGGGTGGCAACATCATGCTTTGGGGCTGTTTCTCGGCAAAGGGAACAGGACGACTGATCCGTGTACATGAAAGAATGAATGGGGCCATGTATCGTGAGATTTTGAGTGCAAACCTCCTTCCATCAGCAAGGGCATTGAAGATGAAACGTGGCTGGGTCTTTCAGCATGACAATGATCCCAAACACAACGCCCGGGCAACAAAGGAGTGGCTTCGTAAGAAGCATTTCAAGGTCCTGGAGGGGCCTGGCCAGTCTCCAGATCTCAACCCCATAGAAAACCTTTGGAGGGAGTTGAAAGTCTGTGTTGCCCAGTGACAGCCCCAAAACATCACTGCTCTAGAGGAGATCTGCATGCAGGAATGGGCCAACATACCAGCAACAGTGTGTGACAACCTTGTGAAGACTTACAGAAAACGTTTGACCTTTGTCATTGCCAACAAAGGATATATAACAGTATATATAAAAGTATTGAGATGAACTTTTGATAATGACCAAATACTTATTTTCCACCATAATTTGCAAATAAATTCTTTCCAAATCAGACAATGTGATTGTCTGGATTTTTTTTCCCACATTTTCTCTCTCATAGTTGAGGTATACCTATGATGAAAATTACAGGCCTCTCTCATCTTCTTAAGTGGGAGAACTTGCACAATTGGTGGCTGACTAAATACTTTTTTCCCCCACTGTATATCAGGATATGTATTATTATTTTTACAAATCTGTGGAAGGGCCATGAGGACCAAATTTACTTTGCTAATTTTTTTATGGAGTATTTTGAAAATATATACTTATACCCCTCAGCTTTTTGTGGGAATGTGGTCTACTATGACCGTTTCATAGACAAGCTTTAATTTATTTTGGATGGGCTCATGATCAAAGCCAATGATTTTATTGCATACTTGAATGGGAAAAATTTTGGCACCTATTTTTCTTATTGTATTTAGGAGGAGAGGATTCATTTTTTGGATGTCACGCTGAGTTGGGACGAAGAAGGACAAGGAAATGTATGTTCAAATACCTTCTTTAAGAAGGTTGATTTAACAGCTTTATAAATTGTAAAACATAACCACCATCCAAGATGGTTAGATAACTTTTCCTTCAACCAATTTTGCAGATTACAAAGAAATTGTAAAAAAAGAAACTGATAAGGAATCTAAGATCTTAGAAGAAAGTTTTTTTTAGAAAAAGGATACAAAGTATACAAAATATCCTTGCTCAAAAATAGTTTTAATAGGTCTGTCAATTTGGATAGAAAATCCTGTTTTTATAAAAAAGATAGAAATAATAGATTTGGGACATCTCCAAATTTATCACACAATTCAATAGTAATTATAGAGAGATTATCAAAATCCTGGAAAGGTATTAGCCGATATTAAAATGGGACCCGATCTTAAAAGATTTTATAGGTGAGAAACCTATATGTGTTTTTAGAAGAGCTTTAAAGAATGTTTTAGCCCGCAGTTAGGTTTTTAAGTGACAAAGGGAATGATCTTGTAGCAGGGATTTGTCTATATAAAGGTGTGTATAAATGTGGGAAACCTAGGTGCTAACACTACAGGGGAAATTTTTCCTGTTAAGACCAGAATGTCCTGTAATAGTATTTATGTTGTTTATTTGGTGAAATGTATTTGAGGGGCTCAATACTGTGGTCACACTCATAGAATATTGCATACCAGGGGGGGGCGGAGCCAACAGCCGGAGCAGCCAGATGCACATTTCTTGGGCTCCTAGGCCTAAATCAAACAAAAGTACTTATTTTTTACAAAAATTCCACTAACTTCATATATGGATAACTACTAACTAATTCCTAACTGAAAGGCACCCTGCCTAAGTCGTACTATTTGACTGAATTGAGGTTTAACACTTTCAACTGGAGATAGCTACGCGGCACCATAAGCAGCGATACAACTGGGCCCACCCCACCAGTTACAGACTCTTGTCCCCACTCAATGAAAACTGAGGTGCTTTACTATGGAAGAGAGTCCTGAGCTATTATTTGCCTTATTGAAGGACCTGGACCGGCAGATGTCAAGACGCTTCACAGATTTATCAGCTACGCTAGCATCGGCATTAGGGGAAACTACCAAAATGGCGCCATCTAGAAAAGAGCCTGAAATCACGCTGACTAAACTGTCTAAGGAATACCCTCTTGTAAAGCTTCACCAACTCCCTCTTCCGCGTATTGATTATGAAGATTGGGAAGTAGTTTGGCTAGGCTCCTATGACCCGCTCCTCTCTGATTGCATGGTGACTACAGGGACCATCGCCTCTATACCGGAATCGTCCCCGCAGAGTATGGGGTTGAGACAGATCCCTGAACCCACACAGCGCCTAGCAACTAAGGAGGTGCATTGCTTACCTCTAGCTCCGGACCGTAGAAAGCTGACCGGGTGTTACGCTGGAAGTGTGGAACCCAAGCTGATTACACCTTTGCGCAGCAGGGTTGGGATGACTGACTTGAACCTACTGGCACGCACTATGTGCTCAGCTAAGGCACAGGCTCTGGGATGCATTTGTGCAGCTGTTGGGTACTTCGACCTGGAGCTGTTTAGTAATAGACCGCACAGACTTGGTATCGGCTAGGAGATCAGCTACACTGATGGGCTGACACTCCTCAAGATAGAACACAGTCGTTTAGTATTTGTCCCGAGCTGTTTGGAAAAAGAAAAAGAAAAAGAAAAAAAAGTTTGAAATTTTCCTAGCCATTACCTGCTTTCATCAGTATGCAAAGTGACAACTTTTTTTATATGATTCTTCCGGAATAGTTTAGCTACGCTGAAGGATTATTAGCTAGTTTTGCTCATAAAGCTAGAACTTGTATGCCTAAATGTTATTTAGCATCTCAGACAGTCATGACGCTACAAAGCCTTATTCTGAATTATACTGCTTCCTAGATGAAGACCTCGAGGTCTAAGGATACGGCTTGCAGTTTATCACATAAATTTTGGCATATATGACTATCACCCATACATATTACATGTTGTTAACCGTCCTACCTGTTGATAAGGGATAGTTGTTGAACATTGTGTTATTATGGGAGTGAGTGCTTGTTTCTATTTTCAGTTTACTTTTATGCTCTCTGCTGTATTCCTTTTTTTTTTTCTTTTTTTGCTAGTCAGGGAGACTCATACTCAACTTGTGGACCCCCTCATATGGGGCTCTTGTCACTAACTCTGATAACAAAATGACTATAATCAATACCTTTGCAACTGCTTCATAAGCTCTGGGTTTGGTTTATTAGGGGTATCTGAACTTGTTACAATTTCATTGTTTTTTTTGCTATATTACTCAACTGTTCTTATGCATATACGGGCGCATATAGCTCACCGATCTTTCCCCTTGCACCATTTAAATCGTTTATTATTATATTTTATATACACAATTTGTGCTTTTATGTTTGCCCTAGACCCAGATAGCCCTAGTATTTGCCCTAGATAATAACCCTTAGTTCTGAGTATGGACTCAGTAGTCTAGATACTCCGCTACTCCTCTCTCACTTTAAGCCCCACAACCGGAGATCATAAAAATGTATACATGAAGCCCCTTGTAGTGTCATTGAGACGGGTATAAGTTAAAATTAAACATGAAGCATTACCTCAAGGCTTTTATGTAACCACTCCCTATAGATTTTTCTGATGTGGGTATGTCAATATAGGGAAGATAATTTTCCATACTATGATTATGACACTATCTGTATCCTATAAAGTGCCTATACTAAAGTTCCATCAATACTATCGCCGTAACTAAGTCCATGTGAATTTTCATAGCTAACTTTTCCATCTATCCCTTATTAAAATATCTGAAGCTACGGGTCTGATTTAAGGGCTTAGCTATCTAATCGTTTGACAACCCACAAGCCGTTTGTTAAGATATTAATTGCTCTGGTTACTACTAATATCTGCTTCTCTTGTTTTGGGACATTTTGGTGTATACAATGGGGACTAAACGTTTTATATCTATGGTTCACTGCTATACTCTCCTGAAGGGCTTAGTTTACTTTCAACAGAATGCAAGATGATGTGATCTGCTTAGATTTGTAGAAGCTATATCTCCCCGTGCTGTTTTTCTCTGCCTATACTATATTTATAGGAATTCCCTACTGTATACTGTACATAACGGGAAACCAGAGAAATTTTCTATTTGCTCTCACACTCTAGACTAAATATTACAAAATTTGGTTTAACTAATACTTATATGTGATACCGTATTACTACCTTAATCTTTGTAGTGGAAAGGAGACATCTAGATACTACCTAGCTAATATTAGTTTATTTAAAGATGCACTCCCTTATGGAAAATTTAAGCATAGTTCATTGGTCAGGGCTATAACATAGGGAGCTTCCTTAGCTACAGCAGTGGTCCCTTTTTTTTTTTTTTTTTTTTTATAGTATTAAACTCCTTAAGACTTCCTACTGAGAATTTAGTCTCATTCCCTAATCAGGGCACCTTACTTTCGCATTAGACTTAAAGATAAAACTAATCTTTTAGCTAAAGTTATTCAATAACAGTTTATTGTGGTTATATCTTTGTTCTTTATCAATGCTAATCTCATCCATATGGCTCGTACCAATGTTCTCTGTTATTCACTAATATGATATAATCTATGAGTCATGTGTCATGTTACCCCTTAATTGTTACATGTCCTGGTGTTTTTACTGTTTACGCACAGGGTAATTGCTCGGAGCTATATATTTTTTTTTTATTTTTTTTTCAAAGCTGTTTGCCCTAGTGTTGACATAATGCCCCTACATAGTTGTCATTGGCTATGAGCACCTTACTAAATGCGCCATTATCCAGAAATAGACAGGCATCTGCGCTTCACCACATTAGATTTTTCACCAATAGAGTTAGGACAGGCATGTCAGCTTATCAGCGTAAAATTATTTTATTAACTGTAGTTAACTGCAATATGACTTACTTTTGATCTAAATGTTTAATATGTATGCATAACGCTTTATGAATCTGTAAAATGTTACTGTTTTTTTCCCTATTTCTATTGCTCAACTTATCTGAGTTTATAGACATAGTATATTATCGGTTTAAAAACAAATTGATGGTTTAATGCTACTCTCCTATCCACTGAGTTATATCAGAGACTGCAACGTTGCAATTCTAGATTAGGCACTGGTTTGCCCTATTATATATCTTCATTCTGTCACACTTGCATAATCAGACGTCAGCCTCTTAAGATTTACTTATACTGTATATTCTAGCTAGGTATACAGTTCCCAAGGATACTCCAGAGTAAAGTTATTTCATATAAGTACTTGCACATATGGCTCCGCCTCCCCAAACCCCCTCCCCTTATTTTAAGAGCGGTGCTTACCCGCTGAAACTCACTACCCCCCCCCCATAAAGTATATTTACTTTCACTATTGTTGCAGCTCTTTAAGAGCTATCTACTTGACCGCCAGTTATCTACTATATTGATTCGCCACTTGGCTTAAAACTGAGCCTTCGCTAGGTCAGACACTTATGTTAATATACTAAAAAATCGAGGTTTCATCTGCCTATCTATACTGAACATTATGATTGTGGTTATTTGTTGTCTAATAGTACTTTTTATCTTCTTCTGTTATCAAAAAGGCGATCTATGTCTTATGTTTATTGTGCAAAACCTCAATAAAAATCTATTTAAAAAAAAAAAAAAGAATATTGCATACCAGATAGGCCGAACATTTAAGGAACATCAAGAAAAGATTCCTTAAACACAGTCTATGCAAACATAATGGCAAGCAAAATACATATAGTGTAGTACCTATAGAATTTATTCCTAATTCTGTATATTACAATCGTTTTCATTGATTGTGTCAAAACCTTCTGAATATAAAAATGTTGAGAACTCTGTATCCAGAAGTTTTAAATGAGAATGTTGATTTGGCTGCTTTTAATTAGCATACGGCTAGATTACAAGTGCTGCCGTATGGCTATACCGCTGAAAAATTGGCCATTGCGCATGGAACAGCCAGTAAAGTATATTACGAGTCACGGCGGTATAGCTATACCGCAAAAATTTTAGCCTGTAACGCAACATCCATTCCGCACTCAAAAAAGTGCGTGATTTTCCATAGCGTCGTATTACAGGTTGTGCGGTCCGGCTAAAATGCTTGCGTTACAGCCTATACCGACACTATCCATTCTGCCAACTGAGAGCAGTAGTTATGGATTCTGCGAAACAAAAGTGTTTAACAAAACTCATAACCTAGCAAAACTCATAACTAAAATGTTACAAAGTACACTAACACCTATAAACTACCTATTAACCCCTAAACCGCCACCCTCCTGCATCGCAAACACTATATTTAATTTATTAACCCATAATCTGCTGCCCACCCCCATCGTGACTATTAAATAAACCTATTAACCCCTAAACCACCGACCCTCCACATCGCCAACGCTATAATAAAGTATTAACCCCTAAACCTATTAACCTCTAAACCTCCAGCCCCCCACATCGTAACTACTAAACTAAACCTATTAACCTATAAACCGTCGGCCCCCCACATCGTAAAACACTAAATTAAACTATTAACCACTAAACTTAACATCCCCTAACTTTAAATTAAAATTACAATATAACTATCTTTAAATAAATAAAAACCTAAGTGTAAACTATAAATTAACCTAACATAACTATTCTAATAAAATTAAAAAAAACTACCAATTAAAAATCCTAAATTGCATGACTAAAAAAACACTATGATTTCAGAAGCTCTCATCCTATTGGCTGATTTGAATTTGAAGAATCAAATCAGCCAATAGGAATGCAAGGTACACCTTTTTGAAACGGGTACCTTGCATTCAACTTCAGTGTATGGAGGTGAGCATATGAAGAGGACGCTCGGCACAGAAGTTCATCGCCGTCCAGGATAGCTCCACTCCGCCCCACTGGGAGGAAGATAGAAGACGTCCCCGAGATGGATGAAGGTGTTGCTGCCTGAATGAAGACTTCCTGCCGCCTGGATGAGAATGGATGACCGGACTTCAGGAACCTAGAATAAATTTTCTGGGGTTAGTGTTTATTTTTTATTTTTTGGGGGTGTTTTTTTTTGTTTAGATAAGGGCTTTAATGGGCAGTGTAAAAGAGCTGAATTTGCCAATACAAATGCCCCTTAAGGGGCAATGGGTAGCTTAGGTTTTTTTTTAGACTAAGGTTTTTTATTTTGGGGGGTTGGTTGGGTAAGTTTTGTTGTTACTGTTGGGGGGGACTTTGTATTATTTTTTTTCTAGGTTGAAAAGCTGTTTAACTTAGGGCAATGCCCTACAAAATGGCTATTTGTAGTTTATTGTAGGTTAGGGGGTGTTTTTATTTTGGGGGGGGCTATTTTTTTATTAAGGCTTTTAGATTAGGTGTAATTGTTTTTATTTTTGATAATTTCGTTTATTGTTTTTTGTATTCTTAGAGTTTTTTATTTTTAGGAATTTTAGTGTTAATTATTTTTTGTAATCTTAGATTTTTTTAATTTTTTCGTAGTATTCATTTTTTTAAAAATTTGTTATTTAGGTTTTGAATTTTTTCGTAGTGTTTTTAATTAAGTAATTTAGGATTTTTAATTGGTAGTTTTTTTATTTTATTAGAATAGTTATGTTAGTTTAATTTATAGTTTAAACTTAGTTTTTTTTAATTTCACAGGTAAGTTTTTATTTATTTAAAGATATTTATATTGTAATTTTAATTTAAAGTTAGGAGGGTGTTAGGTTTAGGGGTTTATAGTTTAATTTAGTGTTTTGCGATGTGGGGGCTGGCAGTTTAGGGGTTAATATGTTTATTTAGTGTCAACGATGCCGGGAAACTGGGGATTAGGGGTTAAATACTTTATTTAGCATTCGTGATGTTGGGTAGCAGTGGATTAGGGGTTACTAATTTTATTTGCTGTCAGCGATGTTGGTGGTGGCAGATTAGGGGTGTTTAGACTTGGGGTTTATGTTAGGGTATTATGTTTAAACATAACTTTCTTTCCCCCCTAGACATGAATGGGGTTGCGTTACGGCGATTTGCCATTCCGTGATCACAGGTGTTAGTTTTTTCTCCCCATTGATGTCTATGGGGGAAAGTGTGTACGAGCATGTAAATTCAGCCCTAGGCTTTTGTACGGTATGGAGCTTAACGCACCATAATGCACAGCACAAGGAGGTTTTTCAGTAACTCATAATGGCAGCACTATGGAAAGTGCAATAATAATAATAATAATTTTTTGGCGTTATTTTTGCATCGTGTTTAGCGCAAAACTCATAATCTAGGTGATAATGAACAATTATATTTGGAATATAAACTTAAATGAGCACATAAATTTGTATATTTTTTGTAATTTTCTAGGATACATTGTAATTTATAGAACTTTACGGTTATTTTATATATATATATATATATATATATATATATATATATATATATATATATATATATATATATATATATATACAATATATATAAATAAATATATACTTTTGATCTGATGAAAGAGAGTTCACATCTCTGAAACGTCATCTAATAAAGCTGACTTTTGCTGTGAAATATCCTGAGAGTGCAACTTTGTTTTGGGATTATATATATATATATATATATATATATATATATATATATATATATATATATATATATATATATATATATATATAGTATATATATATATATATAGTATACATACATAAGCAGGCACGGCCAGTAAGTAAAATGGCGACCGTGCTTAATGAATACAAGGACCTGCACAAATAAAAACAGAGCTGTAGGGGGGCGGCCCCACCTCTGAAGAAGCGACCAATAGCGTTGCGAAACGCATCAGGCTCCGCCCCCCGACACGAACATTCACTCAAGCACAGTAAGCAATAAGGAGGTTAGCGGTTAAGGTTCTGCAAACCGTCCTACCTGCTTTGTGCCTTTGCAAGTAGTGTTAGATTTGCTTTAACAGTAATAGATCTGTGAAATCTCAAGCATTTTTTGCAGAGCTGTACAATCGTTTTTGCACTATACTGATATTGTATAATCAGTCTGGTAAAATACACACAGTATCAATGTGGACATTTTAAATAACACTTTTGCTCTTAATCAATTGTAATAATGTACCTTTTTAACTTTACTCACATTTGGTCTATATTACTAGTAGTACGGCCCCCACCCCCTCCCTCCCTCCCATACCCCTGACAGATTGATTTGAATACCATACAGTTCAAAAGGGGATCCAGGAGAGACTGACAAGGTGTTTTGAGTGACAAGGAAGAAAAGTGGGATATATCCATCTTCTGGCACCGGTCTTAAAGGGGTAGTAAGCTGTACAGTGGAGAACCATTTTCACATCTGCCTTAGGCTGCATATAGCCTCCACGCTTATCTCTTACCTCATTTGGATTGAGGTCTGAACAAGTGAGTGTCCATCTGTATATTTATGTATGTGTGTCACATATACCTGCCATAATATGCTGCACTAGGATCTGGTTTTTCTGTGCACCCCTCCCCTCTTCTATCCATTCCAGATTCTACTAAGACCCTTGGTTTTTTCATTTGGAGAAAGGCTGCAAGAGAGACTATTTCCACCTTGACAATAATAAGAGTGACTCTTTTTGTGGTATAATCCAACCATAATATTATGTGAAAAGGACAGTGTTTACCAATATTTAACAACTGGCCCAGATTGTGGTCATTTAAACTCTCTAATTATTTATATAACATATTTATGGATTGTATAGGTTACACTGTATTATTGTGCAGTTTCTGACAACGATATTCTAGCGCTGATATTTTCTTTGTCCCATATATATATATATATATATATATATATATATATATATATATATATATATATATATTGCAATTAATTGATTTAAGATAATGTTATTATGCACACTATGAATTATGAATTTGGAGATATGAGTAGATTATCACATTAGAAAATGGAAATCTAAGGAGCGCCTCAGAATAGGCAAAGGATTATATTTACAATATGTGTTTACAATAAAACATTTATTATGCAATATAATAATTTAAAATACTAGTGTTCACAGAACATAAAATCAATCATGGATCCATGTTGCATATAACTTAACAATATAAAACAAATAAAAACATATATGGAATAAGATGTCAGGTATGACTACTTCGGTTAATCCTGTTGTATAAAGAAATGTCCAATAGTTGTCCCTCAATCCAATTAATGTTAGTTATAATTGTATGCAGTTCTTTAATCTGGCAATAATCTTTACTTAGATGGTGCAAAAAAATAAAGTCATATAGTGATGGTCCAAAGACCTTTGGGGTGACCAAATCAAGAAAAAAATATGTCATAAAAACTCAAAAGCAAAAATACTGAATCCTCCAAATAACCAAAAATAAGTGTTTGGATGAAAAGTGTTTACAAACTTAAAAAATAAAAATATAAAAATAAAAACTGAAAAAGTGAAAAAAGTTAGAAAATTCTGTATGTGGTTCCTGGTTTAGTAAACTTCCCAGGGATATATGAGATCCTAAAAAGTGATGGCATTAATCCAATGCTCTTTAAGTGTCCAAAATAATTTAGAATATTCCCAATCAAATCCTGTAAAGTAAAAAACACAACATAGTGCAGAATTGCTAAGATAATATCAAATTGTAATTAAAATGAGGCTTACCATAAAGTGTCAATGCGTTTCAGCACTTCCTTAGGCCTTTATCAAGACTATACTTATGGTAAGTCATATAAGCCTCTTTTATAGTCTGAGGTAGCCAATCATTAATGCCGCTAAAAACTGACCTCTTCACCCGGAAATGATACTTCCCTGTATAATTTAATTCAGTTGAGGATTGTATCCCTTTTTAAATAAAATATTAGTCCTCAATAACCTTTAAGGTGGATATAATGTTGTTGGGCCCCTTCTGATTGCTCCTTTAGTATAAAAATTAGAATAACGAAAAATAGATGAGACAGAAAAGACCGGTAAACCGGAAGTGCGGAAGTGGCAACATAGTCGATTACGTTACTTCCGGTATTTCTAGCGGCGTTTATATAACTTTTGTCCCGCTTGCGGTTACCTTGTTCAAGTTATAATGTCAGCGGGGATCTAATTCCTCCTTATAATGAGTATTGGTTGGCAAAAGAGAAAATAAAATAAGAAGAGGTAGATATCGTCAAAGCGGAAGTGACGTATGAGCCAATTACGTCACTTCCAGTATCGTCGATGAGGGAGCCATGTGATTTTCAGTATTGTTAAACTGATATGGCATCAATACTAATAAATTACAGCGGCTTATTATGTAAATGCCTATTGTTTGGCAAAAGTGACAGGTGAATGTTTTACAAGACAACTTACTAAATGGAATATATAGAGGAAAATAGATAATAAATAAAAATAGGGAATTTTACTATGCATTGGGATGTTTAATTTTAACATATTAAAAAAAAATGTTAATAAACCTTAGTAACTCAAAGATCCATATTGATCAAATAGTGATGACCCATACTGGTATATTCCACATCCCAGAACATACTATAATGATTCTTTATAAAAATTCTTAAAAATTGAATTCTCAGATATTCAGTTGGTATTATTAGCTAATGTTAATGTATATAGCATCCTAGACATATTAAAATCTTTGTTAAAATAAATAAATAAATGCATATAAATATGGAACCTAAAAATAATATGTGGGTCCTAACAAGGGTGTGTAAGTATAAACAATCATTTAATATTGAAATTGTAATTATTAATTATTACAAAAAAGATATACATAAATATTTATTGGATTATAGAAAATTGTGCTTTACAACTTTATTGTGAAGAGTTGGTTGGATCGCCTCTTTGTATATTGGGTATAAATAGCTAATTGTCTATACTAAAAACAAATAACTAGAGTCAGCTAGAATATGATACTCCTAATAGGAAAGGATGGGGATAAAAACCATATCTCATTGGTTATTGTTGGTGCTAAGTCTATGTATATATCTACTATTATGAGTAGGATAATCTATCTCATTCTTAGAGATGGTCTATAATTATAATCCAACTCATCATACCATTAAGAATAAACTGGGAAGTTAAAAAAAGGCTGAATACTTTACTTCATAGATAAACGCGTGGGTATTATCTCAAATTAAATAGGTGTGACAAGTCTTCCTTATTATTTAGACCCCTGGGATATAGACAATCCAGATTAAAAATCCATCTGGATTCCTCAGTCAATAATTTCTATTCATGATCCCCTCCTCTCCAATTTGGGGTTACCAGTTGTATGCCGATGTAGCTAAAGACTTTCTTGTTGCCCAAATGGTGATTAGTAAAATGTCTATATAGTGGGGTTTCAATATTTTTGTGCATTATTAGTAGCAAATGTTCCCTTATTCTATCCTTTATAGGCCTGGAAGTCTGCCCTATATATTGGAGACCACAGCTGCACTGTATTAAATATATCACCCCTTTACTACTACATCTTATGTGGTCCCTTATTAAATATTCAATCTTACTGTTATGTGAGGTAAACTTTTTCGTTTTAATTCCTTTTTCACATGCTTTACAATTTGGGCATGGGTAAAAACCTTTGATGTCTCTTCCATATACATCCCTTGTTTTAGGTTGTGTATTTCTAGGTATTCTCGGTGACAATATGTTCTTTAAATTATCTGTATCTGTATTCAGTGATAAAAGGAATAGTAAGTGGTTCATTGTCAGAATTCATTTTCTTGTTTTTATATCTGTATTTTAGAAGGTCTTTACGGTCTTTACATCTGACCTCTTCTATATCTCTCTCTAGGCTGTCCTCTTCGTAGCCTCTTTCCAAAAACCTCTTTTTTAATGTTATGGCTTGCTCTTCCCATTTCATCGGATTTGAGCAATTCTTCTTTAGTCTGAGGAGTTGTCCTTTGGTATATTGGAATGATAATAACCATAACTTAAAGTTTACATATGAACACAGTCTCAAAGAAATTACCTTTCTGGATTTGAAAATCGAAGTTATCAATGGGCAATTAGAGACATCTACGTACTTTAAAGAAGTAGATTGCAATAATTATATCCATCAAGACAGCTGCCACCACAGAAACTGGAAGTCCAATATACCAAAAGGACATTTCCTCAGACTAAAGAAGAATTGCTCAAATCCGATGAAATGGGAAGAGCAAGCCATAACATTAAAAAAGAGGTTTTTGGAAAGAGGCTACGAAGAGGACAGCCTAGAGAGAGATATAGAAGAGGTCAGATGTAAAGACCATAAAGACCTTCTAAAATACAGATGTAGATACAATAAAATGAATTCTGACAATGAACCACTTACTATTCCTTTTATCACTGAATACAGTGCAAATCGACACATTGTAGAAAAGATAATTGAGAGAGGGGGCGGAGCCTATAGCTGTTGCGGCAGGGCGTGTTTGTTAAGAGCTCCTGCATTTAAACTACATTTAAGCCATATTTTAGGATTTGTTTTAACACTTTTCTATACTTTTCCTGCTGAGGAACCCAAGATAAACAATCCTTTACTATTGGAGATAGATCCAGGAATCTACGACATTACCCGGACCTGCCTATGCTCCTCAGCTTACTCCACTGCGACTAGCCATGAGGTCAAGAGGCCTCTTCTGACTGACTGCCAGTGCTGTAGGGGTTCCCGCACTAATACCCCCCCCAGATCCCTGGGTTACCGAACCAGTTTATATACAACTGGCCAGTTTATTGTTTTTGTTTGTTCAAACGATCCACATCTTGCAGCATGAGTGCTTGATTACTACCCCTGAAGGCAACGGTAGTTGTGTCGCTGGAGAGATAACACTGTGTACATCTTGACAATGGAAGTGCTGGACAGATGGGAATACACAGTGACCCAACTATTGCAAAACCATTTTCAAACTTTAGAAGAAGATCTCTGCAAACTCCTCAAGCTACATGAAATTTTTGAGCCGCCAACAAGGGAATATGCTTGTGTCCAACCAACCAATAAGATATTGTCGGACAGCACAGCAACCCTCCAATATAGCAGCTTGACGGACACAACACTCCCCACAGATGGGTCTACACCTACCTCGGCTTCAGACCTGGAGAATCTGGGTTATGGTGTGGAGTCATGTGCCCGAGAAAACTCCAGACCGAAAACTACTGCGAGACTAGACACTGGAGAAGAGACTGTTTCCCAGGGGGTCACCAGAGTTATTCAAAGCAGACTACCTACAGTTTGGGCGCAACGGTCCGGAGCTTTGAGTCAAGCTACCTCTCTGTGGCTAGACATACCTGCTGGTGGTATGAATTGTACTGAGCGCGATGGCAACTACAGAAGAGCGGAGCTGACAGATTATGGTGCTGCATTTTCTGCCACTCACATCCCGCTTCTTGTCGATATTCTACCCTGGAGCAGTCACTGGAGTGACTTTTCTTTGCACCGACAGGTCAGTGCACACCTCGCTGAGACGGGGAAAAGGGCACTTTCTGGGGAACAAGTGATCAACAAACATTTTTTTCTCAACCTGCTAATTACTGCATTGGAACAAAGAAAGTCGGGGATCGGCTGAACCTTATGCAGCAGGCTTTGGCATAAAACGCATCCTATGCAGCCTGTTCCTGTTTGAGACTGCCCTAATCTAATGATGGCGATTTAAGCCGGATCAATGGGGGTCTGCAACATATAATCCCCTTGTATGTTTTTGGACACGTGGTTACGCTCTTGTTTCTTCAAGCGACACCATTCACCTGAACTTTTACCCCTTGTCTGTTGGACTAGGTCATGTGGCCATGCTTCCTGAACTGGACAATACTTATGACCATTTGTTATAATGTTATGCTACGAATATAATTGAATAGCTCCTGCTTGTGCATGCTTTTACACCTGTAGGGTCTAATAACAATTCCTTAGTTTGCAGGTACCATACCCCAAATTTAGTTTTAAGGTGGTATTTATGCTACATGTATTGTGTCACCCCTACAGCACCATCACTGAGACCCAGAAGCTACAATGTTAGGTTTAGAAACTACCTTATTCTGTCTTTGTCTTATCCACCACTTGCCCTAATTCTATTTATTACCTAGATAGTGGTGAAGCGCCACCAGCGGCCGAGGTGGCGTGACTATACTGGGTTACATAGGATGCTGCATACACAAGCTTATAATGCATATGCTTAGAGGGTCAATATATTTGGGTTTGAAATTTACTGTATATGGATTAGACTCACTATACAATGGGGCTAGAGATTATACCAGAACAGCTAAACCACTACTCTGCTGATATCCCCTCTTTTTAATGGTTTCTAATAAGCTGTATAACTAGGAGCTATGTATGTATTCCCCCTGATTTGCTGTTACTCATGTGTGTTATTGTTAATAATGTTGAGACTCACCCTGAAATTGAGAGTTGCTAGATTGTTTTAGACTCCCTCTAGGGTATATGCAAGACACATGGCACCCGTAATTAAGTCCTAATTACTGTTAAAATTATATTTGAAAAGCGAGTAAACTGAGATTCATTATGAGGGATTGCAGGCTTGCTATAACTGATAAATTACATATGTGGGTGCCATTGTGTATATCGCTAATGCTTACACCATTGAATTGTGATGTAGGGGACCTCTGTTGCTGCTATACTCTACAATAATATATCATACCCAGTATGAAAGCCTTGCTCTGGAGTCCATGTATAGTGGTCTGCGACTAAAGTCCTGAGGTAGTAGATTAGGAGTGAGGCTTGCTCTCCGCTATATATCATAATACACTCAGTATGCAAGATTTGTTTAGAGTAGTTGAATAGCAAGTTAACAGTTAACCCTAGTGTTAATAAGCTGGGAATGATGCTTATAATGGCCAGCAATGATCAGATGGAAAAACTGTGCTATTACTGAATGTCTTACTTATCGCTTTTAATGTTTGCCTGCCTAAAGATTGTATGCATTTTTAGGGTAGCCCCGTACGATATGACTTATGAGATTTGGATACCTATTATTACATTATGTACCTAGGGTCCAAGAGTGGCCCTCTTTTGTTATTTTTATATCTTCCCCCTGAAATCCCCCATCAAGACATCTCTTTTTTTGGAGGTCCAAAAGAGGCCTATATACATCATTAGGGGAAACTATCCCATTAGTTATTCATATATGCCTATTAATTAGCTGCAATATATATATTAACAGTACCAAGCCCAAGAGTGGCTATGGATCAATTTACCCTCACTAAATGTTATTATTATTATATTTTGAGCTAAGAGTGACATACTATTTTCAGAGGGGGATAATATAATATAATTGGAAAAATTAGGTTATTGCTATTTTTGCTTACTTAACTTTTGGATTTATATGTTTCTAAGACACATATGTTTCTAAGACACATTATTCTATCAATGTGCTGTAATTTCTAAGTTTTGGCTATTTTGCTTGCACTGTATATGTTTTCATTTACCTCAATAAAAATATTATATATAAAAAAAAAAAAAAAAAGAAAAGATAATTGAGAAACATTGGTCGATTTTGAAGGATGATGAGATATTGGGAGAAAAGTTACCAATACGACCAAAATTCATTTATCGTAAATTAGATAATTTAAAGAACATATTGTCACCGAGCATACCTAGAAATACACGACCTAAAACAAGGGATGTATATGGCAGAGACATCAAAGGTTTCTTCCCATGCCCAAATTGTAAAGCATGTGAAAGAGGAATTAAAACGAAAAAGTTTACTTCACATAAAAGTAAGATTGAATATTTAATAAGGGACCACATAAGATGTAGTAGTAAAGGGGTGATATATTTAATACAGTGCAGCTGTAGTCTCCAATATATAGGGCAGACTTCCAGGCCTTTAAAGGATAGAATAAGGGAACATCTGCTACTAATAAAGCACAAAAATATAGAAACCCCACTATATAGACATTTTACCAATCACCATTTGGGCAACAAGAAAGACTTTAGCTACATCGGCATACAACTGGTAACCCCAAATTGTAGAGGAGGGGATCATGAAAAGAAATTATTGACTGAGGAATCCAGATGGATTTTTAATCTGGATTGTCTATATCCCAGGGGTCTAAATAATAAGGAAGACTTGTTACACCTATTTAATTTGAGATAATACCCACGCGTTTATCTATGAAGTAAAGTATTCAGCCTTTTTTTAGCATGTATTTTCGTACTAGCTTATCATAGCTGCACACAAACTTCCTAGTTTATTCTCAATGGTATGATGAGTTGGATTATAATTATAGACCATCTCTCAGAATGAGATAGATTATCCTACTCATAATAGTGGATATATACATAGACTTAGCACCAACAATAACCGATGAGATATGGTTTTTATCCCCGTCCTTTCCTATTAGGAGTATCATATTCTAGCTGACTCTAGTTATTTGTTATTAGTATAGACAATTAGCTATTTATACCCAATAAACAAAGAGGCGATCCAACCAACTCTTCACAATAAAGTTGTAAAGCACAATTTTCTATAATCCAATAAATATTTATTTATATATTTTTTGTAATAATTAATAATTAAAATTTCAATATTAAATGATTTTTTATACTTACACACCCTTGTTATGACCCACATATTATTTTTAGGTTCCATATTTATATACATTTATTTATTTATTTTAACAAAGATTTTAATATGTCTAGGATGCTATATACATTAACATTAGCTAATAATACCAACTGAGTATCTGAGAATACAATTTTTAACAATTTTTATAAAGAATCATTATAGTATGTTCTGGGATGTAGAATATACCAGTATGGGCCATCACTATTTGATCAATATGGATCTTTGAGTTACTAAGGTTTATTAAAAAAATTTTAATATGTTAAAATTAAACATCCCAATGCATAGTAAAATTCCCTATTTTTATTTATCGTCTATTTTCCTCTATATATTCCATTTATTAAGTTGTCTTGTAAAACATTCACCTCTCACTTTTGTCAAACAATAGGCATTTACATAATAAGCAGCTGTAATTTATTAGTAGTGATCCCATATCAGTTTAACGATACTGAAAATCACATGGCTCCCTCATCGACGATACCGGAAGTGACGTTATTCCCTCATACGTCACTTCCGCTTTGACGATGTCTACCTCTTCTTATTTTATTTTCTCTTTTGCCAACCAATACTCATTATAAGGAGGAATTAGATCCCCACTGACATTATAACTTGAACAAGGTAACTGCAAGCGGGACAAAAGTTATATAGACGCCGCTAGAAATACCGGTGACGTAATTGACTATTTCGCCACTTCCGGTTTACCGGTCTTTTCTGTCTCATCTATTTTTCGTTATTCTAATTTTTATACTAAAGGAGCAATCAGAAGGGGAAGTATCATTTCCGGGTCAAGAGGTCAGGTTTTTTTTGGCGCAAATTAGCGGCATTAATGGTTGGCTACCTCAGACTATCAAAGAGGCTTATATGACTTACCATAAGTATAGTCTTGATAAAGGCCTAAGGAAGGGCCGAAACGTGTTGACACTTTATGGTAAGCCTCATTTCAATTTCAATTTGATATTATCTTAGCAATTCTGCACTATGTTGTGTTTTTTACTTTACAGGATTTGATTGGGAATATTCTAATTTATTTTGGACATTTAAAGAGCATTGGATTATTGCCATCACTTTTTTAGGATCTCATATATCCCTGGGAAGTTTACTAAACCAGGAACCACATACAGAATTTTCTAACTTTTTTCACTTTTTCAGTTTTTATTTTTATATTTTTATTTTTTAAGTTTGCAATTGCAAACACTTTTCATCCAAACACTTATTTTTGGTTATTTGGAGGATTCAGTATTTTTGCTTTTGAGTTTTTATGACATATTTTTTTCTTGATTTGGTCACCCCACAGGTCTTTGGACCATCACTATATGACTTTATTTTTTTGCACCATCTAAGTAAGGATTATTGCGAGATTAAAGAACTGCATACAATTATAACTAACATTATTTGGATTGAGAGACAACTATTTGGACATTTAATTATACAACAGGATTAACCGAATTAGTCATACCTGACTTATATTATTCCATATATGTTTTTATTTGTTTTATATTGTTAAGATATATGCAACATGGATCCATGATTGATTTTATGTTCTGTGAACACTAGTATTTTAAATTATTATATTGCATAATAAATGTTTTATTGTAAACACATATTGAATTTGTAAATATAATCCTTTGCCTATTCTGAGGCGCTCCTTAGATTTCCATTTT
Source organism: Bombina bombina (assembly GCF_027579735.1). Classification (NCBI taxonomy): domain Eukaryota; kingdom Metazoa; phylum Chordata; class Amphibia; order Anura; family Bombinatoridae; genus Bombina; species Bombina bombina. Next base: position 1,060,907,878 of record NC_069499.1, read on the forward strand.
CTAATTAACACTTATAGGATAAACTAGGTATCCTCACTCTAAGAAGCTATAAGGATTTTAACGGTGAGGGCGCTGTGAGATACTTGTTTTCTATCTAGATTATCACATTATTTATGTATTTTATATATATAAGACATTAGAATTTGTATTCAAATGAAATTAGATATCATATAAGCTTGGAAACCCACAAGCATTTTTTAATTGATTTTTCAATTCATATTTTTTAACTCAGATTTTTTCCCAATTTTTTACATTAATTGCATATAATTATTGATATAAATGGAATATATATATATATATATATATATATATATATATATATATATATATATTTTATTCTCTGTTGTAATACTGCCAAAAATTAAATTAAAGAAAAGATCAAACAAAAATCTGCTTCCTATATATTTGCTTCATTGCTATATCTGATACAAGCTTGTGAAATCAAGTGACACACGATTTCCATTATTGCTCATGTAAAAGATTAATAATATTTATGCTTACAGTTGGGATACATAGGAAACAACTGTATGCCTACAGGGGTAATTGCTACAAAAATGTTGAGAAACACTGCTGTACATAAACCTAACTTAGGCTACTTTGTAAAAAAAAAAAAATATTTTAAACTTTGCTCTTTTTACTTTTAAATTTTAGAAACTTTTTAAACTTTTATGAACACACAATTTAACTAAGAGTAGTAAGATCATCCACATCACTGTCCTCAGGTTCCTCGTAGTGTTCCACTGTAATAATTTCAGGATCTATCATTTCCACTGTTGAACTGTCACAAATAATTATATCCTGTCCTGTAACTACTGAAGGACCTGGCTGAAGCTCTGCTTCTGGAGGTGTGATATCATGCCCTGCAATGCCTGAAGAACCTGGCTGAGGTTCTTCTTCTGGAGGTGTTGGCATCTTCAAGAATATGGGAAAGTGTTGTCTGCCTAGTTTGCTTTTTCTTCTATTCATATATTTATTTATATGCAGCAAACACTGAATGGGCATTTCTCTCTATCAATGAAAACTGTTCAGAGTTTGAGTTCATCTTTTCAGCAAGCGGTTAAGGTCTACAAAGAATTTTTCCAACTCATTAACAGTGAACCTCTTCTGCTTAATATTGTCAATTTTTCCTCATTTCAATTAAATTTACAACATATTAAACTTTTGGAGAAGGGACTAAGTTTTTGTCCCAGTTCCAGTTTGGATCCATTTGAAGGGATTAAGGATTTACACCTCTTTGCCCGTAAGCTTGCACTTAAGAAAATCATGGCACCTAGAACCACTATTGACCTAACTAATCAGGGAGAAAGGGAGGCTGTAAAAAAATTTGGAAAGTTTGTTAAATGATCAAAGTACTAGTGAGAGGACTGAAATTAAGCCTAAAACTGACTTTAAGAAGAGGTCCACATACATGCCTACTTTCTCCTCAATACCTAATATTGTTATTTTTGTTCAAAATGTCTCTAATGAAATCCAACACATTCAGATGACAGGCATTGTTAATGACAATCTTACCCCTTAAGAATGTACTGCCCTTGATGAATGGATTAATCATAAAGAGTTGGTTATCAAGCCCGCTGATAAAATGTGGTAATTCTGGATCAAACATATTATATGGAGGAAGCCAATCACCAGTTATCTGTAATCGAACAGTATCAAAAAGTCAGTAAAGATGACTTTCTAAAATCTCATAATGAGTTGCTCTTTCTCCTTAATGATGCTAGGAGAGAGGGCTTAATAACAGGACAAGAATTTGGCTTCTTATATAATGATAAGCCGAAGATTCCAGTATTTTATTGGATACCTAAACTCCACAAGTCCATTACTAAATCCCCTGGACGTCCCATTATATCTGGGATAGGGGGACCTACTGAGGGCATTAGCAAGTACGTTGACTCCTTCTTACAGCCATTTGTGTCCAAATTGCGGACTTTTACCCAAGATTCCATAGATGTGATTAAGAAACTCAATGGTGTAGCCATCTCTAAAGACACCTTATTAGTCTCCCTGGATGATGAATCATTATATTCATCAATACCTCATAATATAAGAATTAAAGCCTGTAAAGCTTTCTTACAAACAAGGGGTTCTAACTATGACACTCACACTAAATTTGTGATCAAACTGAATGGGGAAGAGGGATCGCCTTGCGACCTTGGGCTCTTTTCAGAGCCATTTATTCTTGTGAAAGTGCAAGACACTAAGATCTGTGGTTTTGTTGTCTTACTGTGTACTTCAGTTTAGAGTGCACAATACAGAGCAGGAGCTGTTAATGTTTGTAGTGCCTGCATTTCTCTATATTATTACTGAGGACAATGTTATGCAAATTTTAAACTGTGTTAAGAAAACTGTAAATATTCCGCATTTCATTGTGCAAAATAATCCCAAGTGTAAAGTATAGCTGTCAAAAAGCCAATGACATCAGTGATCTGTAAAAATGCACTCCACTGCTCCTATCACAGGATGCTACAAGATGGTGGTGCCCAGTATAAAGATGCAGAGTGGTATCTATGCCACTGTACTTGTACCCAGTTTATTGTCCCTTTAAACTTTAGTTTCTCTACTATTCAAATGCTTTAAATCTACAGTGTGATTACTATGACTTTATTTCCAGTTACTTTGCTTGTTTGGGTAAAGATATTCTGCATATCCTCAGCAAATCTTTCTACCCTGATTTCAGATCCAGACATCAAACAGAATGTGAATCAGTGTTTAGAAAACCTGCCTTCGGAGCTCTGACAAAAAATTGTATTACAGCAAGACTAAGCCCGGCTCCAAGTGACTTAATGAAAATAAATTAAAATTGATGTTTTTAGCCGCAAAAGGCTATTTAAAATTATGAAGCATGACATTTTATGTAGCTACTACATCATTAAAACTATCTTGGCCAATAAAACATTTTCAATTAAAAAAAAAAAAGAAATCTGAAACGGTTATTGCTAAAGATAGATGTTTGGCTTAGAGATAAAATTACTTTTGTGGTTGACGCTGGAATGTGCCACTGTTCTGCAAGATATTTCACTGAAGATATTTCATTACCTACTTGTAACACACTCCACTACATTTTATGTTGCTGTAATAGATATAGACAATCTGTTTTACTGGCTTGCTCTTCCATATACATCTAACACATTTCTTGATTTTTATATTTGTCAAAAAGAATTAGCTTTGACACTAAAGTTTTTTCTTTATTAATGTCAAGGTATTGTCCTCTCTATAAATATTCACAATCATTTTGTGTCTGTTAGCAAAATGTGCAGGGTTTTACAAACACAGAGCAGTTTACCCTGTAATACATTGAAAACCCCTGTATGTTTGTCATGAGTCCAATATTTTGTACATTTGGCAACATTTAGCATAATTATTTTTGTGTCCTTCCTATATATGACACAGTTCCTTGTGATTTGTTTACTAAGTGCCCACTCCTGATTACCTAGTTACTGACTATTTGCTGTGTGTTTCTGACAATTCCTATTCCTGCCTAATCTACGTCTAACAACTCCAGTTTGTGTTTTTTAATTGTGACTGTGAATTTGAATGAAAACCTGTATCCAATAGTAATTACCCCTAAAGCGCAACATTACCTTACTCTTTTAACCCTGCTATATACCCTTTGTAAAATACCCCGCTACACTATTAACCCCTAATCTGATACATCTCCCATCGCAATCTATCCCTCTACATTATTAACCTCTAATCCACCATAATGCGCCATAATCCCTAAAATGCCATTACCCCCACTACAATAAGCCCCCTACATTACTTAATCCCGAAACCTTCTTTACCCTCACTGCAATAAGCCCCCTAAACTACTTAACCCCTAAACCTTCATTAACCCCACTGCAATAAACCTCAACACTACTTAACCCCTAAACTGCAATTACCTCACTGCAAGAACCCCTACTCTATTAACCCCCTAACAGCTAATCCCCAAGACCCCTAAGACCCCCTAAGTTTCATAAAATAAAAAAAACACTACCAGTTAAAAAAAAAGAATTACCAAAAATTAAAATAACACTACCAGTGAAGACCCTATCCTAAGGCTAGCCCTATACTAAAACTAAAATAACAACAATGATCTTAAAAACAACAATATAAAAATCACCCTGAAAAGAGCATTTGTCAGACAGTGCCGGGTTGAAGTGATTATTGCTCTTTTTGCAAATAAATCTATCCTAACCCCCCCCCCCAAAAAAAAAACCCTAAGGCTAAACCCCAAAGTTTATACTCACCATCTGGATTTCGGCTCCTTTGGATCCCCTGGCAGTGCTAATTGGTGCCCTGATGGGGCTCTTCGCTCCCCTGGCAGGGCTCCTCAGTCCCCTGGCAGGGCTCCTCGGTCCCCTGGCAGTGCTCCTCAGTACCTATGGGTTGTCAGAAAGAAACAGTGAACAGTGCTGTTATTAATGAGTAAACCTACTGAACCTGTGTGATGAAATAATTAGATTAATGAAATGTACTGATGTTGCACACCAGATGAAGCACAGGCAAAGCAACATAAATCAATGATATGGTGAAATTTCCAAAAAATGTATATGCATAAGCAATTACCAACTGGTTTCTAAAAGAAATAGTTTGGAGCGCTGCTGAATTAAACCAAACTTTTCCTGTTTTGGTAGAGACAAGGATCTGTATGAAAGACAAAAAGACAAAGCTCAGCTCCAACTCAAGGTAATTTATTAACATAAAATAGTGCACCAAACAAATGATTGCAATTACCAGAGATCAGTAAAAACTATGCCTTGATATAAGTTTCTTCGATTATAGCTCTTTTGGGATTTCCATCCGTTCAAGCCTCTACATCGCTTGGTGCTTGCCGCCTCGCTTCCCGATACCAGACTACTTACTGCCACAGGATCTTATATCAAGGCACAGATTTTACTTATCTCTAGTAAGTGCAATCATTTGTTTGGTGCACTTTTTATGTTAATAAATTACCTTGAATCGGAGCTGCGCTTTATCTTTTTGTCTTTCATACTTATGGGTAGTCATCTTCTGATCTTCCACCTTATCCTTCTTTATGCTGTCCCCACAGCACACTGAAGATCTGATGCAAGGTACTCTCTTATTTAGGGGCACCCTTGCATTTCTATTGTTGATTTAAATTTGAATGAAAAAAAAACAACAAATAGAAATGCAAGGGCAACCCTGCACTCAATCCTCAGTGTTAGCCTAAGGTTTTTTTTTTTTGGGGGGGGGGGGTTAGAATATTTTTTTTTGCAAAAGAGCTATAACCACTTCAACAAGGGCACTGCACATCAAATGCCCTTCTCAGGGTGATTTTTAGATTAGTTTTTTAAAGATAGTTTTTTTATTTCTAGGTTTTAGTATTGTTTTTTTTTTAGAGGGGTTTAGGGGGCTTTTTTTAGGATAGGGCTTTTTCTGATAGTGCTTTTTAATTTTTTTTAATTTAGGGGGTCTGAGGTTAGAGATCTTGGGGGGGTTAGTTGTTAGGTGGTTAAGTAGTGTAGGGGGTTATTGCAGTGGGGGTAATGGTGGTTTAAGGGTTAATTAGTATAGTGGTTAATGCAGTTTAGGGGTTTGTGATAAGGGGTTATGGCGAATTAGGGGTTGATAGTGTAGCAGAGTAGTTTGCGATGGGGGTTATGGCCGTTTAGTGGTTAATAGTGTTGGGGGTGGATAGTGTAGGTTGGAAAACTTTATTGGAATAGTGGTACGAATAGCGGCACTATTCTCCCTCAGGACACAGAGTTTAGATCTTTAAAGGGTTTCACCTTGAATAACCTCCTGGCTTCAGTGACCTCAGAAATTCACTAAAAGGAATGCTAATCACAGCAATATGTAGAAATAAGGATCTTGTTTATTCGAGACTAACCAGAGTCTTGTTCCATAAAAAACAGAATCCAGTTTAATAAAAACATCCAATATAAAAGCTCTTGTTATCAATAAAAACTCAAATGGTTTTTATGGATAACCACCTTTCTCAAGAGTAATTTAAAACAAATATGAGCTGATTTCTACCATTTCCTGTGACAGTATATATGTTTAAATCTGTCCGCCTAAAACCCCCAAATAGGATGCACCTGTTTGGGGGATCGTTTACAATTTAGCAGACCTCCCTTCCATACACGTCAGAGGAACTTTTAATGTTTAATAAAAAATCAGATACATTTTAAACCATATTAAATTTGAGTGGCTCAAGGAGATTAAATTTAAAATTAGTTTCCTCTGAGATGTATGTTTAACAATTTATCAAATATCCAACTTGTAACTTGCATTATTTTTGACATATCAAAATTTGTTTTACCAATAAAATGTAAACATTCAAATACATTCCATCCAAGTATGTGAATTTAAATATGATGTGCTGAAAAGAGTAGTCTGCCGCTCGCAGTTCCTTTCAGGTTCACAATCGATGTAAAAGTCACGTGATCGAAATTGACCAATCCAGAATAGGGATACTTGCTTCAGAGACTACCCAATGGCCTCTATTTAACAAGCTCCATAAGGAGCTTGACGGCCCATGTTTCTGGTGAGTCTTCAGACTTGCCAGAAACAGCAGTTATGAAGCAGCGGTCACAAACACCGCTGCTCCATAACCTGTCCACCTGCTCTGAGCAGGCGGACAGACATCGCCGGAAATCAACCCGATCGAGTACGATCGGATTGATTGACACCCCCCTGCTGGCGGCCTATTGGCCGCGAGTCTGCAGGGGGGCGGCGTTGCACCAGCAGCTCATGTGAGCTGCTGGTGCAATGCTGAATACGGCAAGTGTATTGCTCACCGTATTCAGTGAGGCCTGTCGGACCTGATCCGACAGAGCTTGATAACTTGGGGCCATAGTGTATGCTTAAATGAATCTGTTGGCACTTTACAAATACCTGATAATAATAATAATAATAAAAAAAGTCCAAGCCTATGAAGAATCTCAATTGGATCCAACTGCAATTCAATGACATAAAGCTACCATCTCATTCAAGGTTATCATATTTTTGTTTTGTGATGAAATCTTGATACTCATAATTTTAGGTAATCCGTAAATGCTTTAGAGTCCGTAAATGAATGTACTATAAACATATGTGAAAAAAAATAAAATAAAACATTAAAAAGCGTGATAAATTTCAATGCAGAAACCAATAATGGTATATATAATTACTAGTGACAATCAAATATTCATAAAGTTAAAACATTAAAGAAAACCTGCAATTTGTGTGTCTTTAATCCCCACTTTTTTAAGTGCGTAGGATGAAAATCCACCACATTTCCCTACATAGTTATTCAGTTTCCCCATTACCTCCTCTCCTTAATCTTTTCTATATCAATCCATGAAAAACTAATAGGCTTTTGGTGATATTCCTGACATGTGTTGCAATGAATTGGAACACCATAGTCATCTTTTTGTTTTTCAAATGTATTCTTGTGTTCCAAAATTTGAACACCAAAGTCAAACCTAAATACTGTATTCTACAGCTGCAGGTTAACAAATATATAGCATTTGTAGTTTTGCAGCTGATAAATGATTTAATCTCATACGTTTTTTGAGTTATATTTGACTGAAAAGAATTATAACTGAATTTAAAATAATTACAGGCTTTACACCTTCCACAGGAGAAAAAAACCCTTTATATGTGAAATGTTATATGTTGTTTTGCGTTGTATACTATTAATTAAAGATGGGGCTAGAAATGTCTTCAAATTGTTAGCTCTCCTACAAACAATTTTAGCCCTATTTGGAATTATATCTTTAAACACCTCATCTTCTTGTAAAATATGTCAGTGTTTTTGTATAACCTTATTAATGCTCTTTGTAGGTTTACTTCCTACAAAAATGTTCTTTTAAGTTTTTTCAGATTGATTGGAATAAGGATAGCAGACAGTATTAAGAACCTGAAATTCAGTTTAATTAATTTTCATGATCCAAAGCCACACAAAAAAGCTGAACATGAAACCTAATGTTATGATTTAGAAATTGATAACTACAAAAACGTGTTTAGAAAGATGATTAGTGTTATGAACATCTTCAAAAATGTTTCTAGGGTGGGCCGAGGAAAAATAATAATACTTTGAACGTAATATCAGTGACATCCCTTTATAAAAAGTCTCATTGGCATCAAAAGAGAGACACGAGTAGGTAATGATGGTTGATATCAGAAGCACAACTCATGGTGGAGTGACATTTGCTCTCTTTTACCAAAACCTGACACATATTAAAAAAAACTTGCATACATTTCTTGCAATTTAATGAGTTCATTAGGATTATCAAGTAATAAAATTTTAATTAAAGGGACAGTCTAATCCAAAATAAACTTTCATGATTGAAATAGGAAATGTCATTTTAAACAACTTTTTTACTTTTATCACTAATTTTCCTTTTTTCTCTTGGTATTCTAAGTTGAAAGCTAAACCTAGGTAGGCTCATATGCTAATTTATTAGACCTTGAATGCTGCCTCTTATGTGAATGCATTTTGACAGTTTTTCACCACTAGAGGGCGTTAGTTCATGTGTGTCATATAGATAACATTAAGATCATGCATGTGAAGGCGTAAGCACTGATTGGCTAAAATGCAAGTCTGTCAAAAAAAATGAAATAAGTGGGCAGTTTGCAGAGGCTTAGATACAAGCTAATCACAGAGGTAAAAAGTGTATTATTATAACTGTGCTGGTTATGCAAAACTGGGGAATGGGTAAAAAAGGTATTATCTTTTTAAACAACTAAAACTCTAGTGTTGACTGTCCCTTTAATAAAAAAATATTGAGCATCTGTTAAAGCTAAGAACTCTGACATTACCTTAACCAATTTAGAGCTAGATTACAAGGGAGCGCTAATTTATTGAACGCCTGCAAACTGGCATTTTTGCCGTTTGAGGGTGCGCAATAATTAACCAGCAATAATAAGTGGCTGGTTATTGCAGCAGCAAGCTCACGGTAGCAATTAACGCTTATAAAATTACCAGAGATCAGATCTCTGGTTAATTTTATAAATGTGCCCCAAATGCCCCCTAAATACAGTGGTGTGTATTTAATTAAAAAAAAAATGCTACAGGCAGTTTTTGGGGGCTAAAGTTGGCGGATGTGGGGTGCTAGAAAAAAAAAATGGCACTAGAAAGTGCCTTTACATTGCAGTCTATGGGAGCTGTGTGTACCCAGTAAATATATATGGATATGCTTATATACATATATATTTATGTATGCGATAAAGTGTGACCGCACCACCCTTTCTAGTTAGTGTGCTCAGGCAAAGACAAAGACTGTATAATAATAACAAAATTTCAAAAATCCCAGCCACTGAGTCTTAGAATCAAGAAGTTTTTATTCTTCAACAAAGGATATGATCAAATTGATCTTTCACAAAAAGCAATCATGACTATCAAGGAAACATAAGGTGTAAATTCACTCAGATCCACACATACCCCATCCACCAAACACATCCGTATCTAACCCTCAGCATAAATATAGAAAGAAAAAACATCAAAGCAAAAAAACATCAGAGAAATAAATGTATTATCACTCCCAGGGCGTCCCCAGGGAGTGAATTTTACGACACCACCCACTAAGGACTTCAAAAGATTAAGAACCATTAAGAGTGTCCACTCAATTTTTAACTCTGTAATGTTATGTGAACCAAGAGTGTCTCGTACTGTTGTGGAAACTCCTAAAACAAGAATGTCTCGTGTGTTACAAAACTTTCAACTGTAACAATATATATCTGTTTGAAACCATCAGCAATTGTCTTCTTGCCACTATATGAAGGTGGTCACAGGAAACATAACATGTTATAGTATTTGTAATCCATCATAGTGAATACTGGTAACGACTATAATGACAAATCTTGTAATTGTAAAAGTATTGTGGTTCAAATGTCCCTTTAACCTGACGTGCTTCTGGCCATATACTGTGTTGCGGGGAGCTGCAAACGTACTATCGGCCCAAACACACACCCTCTTCACACTTCACTCACGGTATCGTGCACTATCCCTTCCTCGTAATGTCTTTTATTGCAGAGGATGTATCACATTCCACATTTTCCTTTTTACCAAAACTGCGAGTATCTCATACCCTCATGGCAGTTCGTGGCCTTTAATGTGTTGTAAATAAAGCAGATGCTTGAACATCAGTGTTACCTCCTTCAGCATATGTGTGCATATGTCGGTAGTGCTGTGAGACTCTCTGTCTTCAGTGTGGTTCTATGGGCCCCCAGTGTAAGTATCTAGTCTTACCTCGCAATTTCTGTGGCTCAGATGGCACGATATCCAGGTAGCTGTGGTGGCGTCTCCTCGTTCCGACGCGCGTTTCGGGACTCCGCCCCTTTCTCAAGGAATTAACAGGTAATGGGGTGGAGGTGTGACTTAAATAGAATCAATTGTAATCTTATTGGCTAATCGCATACACACCCCCACTCTAACGTCACATTCTACACTCGTGTTTGTGAAAACATGGCTTAGTTAGAAAACGAATGAATCTAAGACTCACGAATGGCTGGTGATCACTGCCGAGCAAGCACTAAATAGTCTCCACATTATCAACACAACAATAATATGTCAATACACGACACCTTCAAGACCAAACGCTGTACTTTATCTATTCAGGGAGTTATAAATATATAGGCATTCTCAGCAATTTTCAATTATAGCTCTGTATCTGCCATCAACCATCGTAACTTAAACGGAACGTTCCCTCTCATCAATATTCCGCGCACAGCATGTTAATCAGTGTAGGCTAATATTTCATATTGGATGGGATTGTTCAATACCGGGGGTCCCTCTATGGGATACCCTATTTGCATGATAAATTATGAAGACTATATGCAATCGGCTCAGACAAAGCATGTCTCAAAGGCCCTCTTTCTTACCCTATTCTATGCTGGTTCTCGCAATTATGATTTCTATAACAAATGAGTCATACAAAAGAAACTACTTTAATTATCGCGGATCAGAACCATGTACATTATTGAATCTTCCTGTCCAAAAAATCACAATTATTTAATCGGCTCAGACAAAGCATGTCCCAAGGGTCTCAAAGGACCTCTTTCTTACCCTATTCTATGCTGGTTCTCGCAATTATAATTTCTATAACAAATGAGTCATACAGAAGAAACTACCCTTATGTGATCAATTCTACTTTAACGTATTTGTAGGATAGATGGTTAATTCTATCCAAAGGGAACTGGATATCATATATCATATTTAAATATTGCAGGACTATCACACCGTGGGTCAGGATCACGTACATTATTGGATCTGAATGTCCAAAAGTCGCAATTATTTAAACCCTTATCGTGGATCAGAACCATGTACATTATTGGATCTTCATGTCCAAAAAATCGCAATTCTTTAAACCTTTTCCTACCTCTCTTCAGTTTTTCATCTTTTAGAGAAGGACACATTCTAAGAAAGCAATTCGCCAATTAAGAACTGTTGAAAAGCTCAGATGAAATTTCCCCAGGAAATGTCTCTATTAAGACCTTTGGGGACCATGGTATCCAATTTTTTAATCCATAGTGCCTCCTTACGGAATAGTATTTTCTGTCTGTCACCTCCTCTCCGTAAGGGGGAGACCCCATCAATCACTTGAAACCTTAATTGGCTCTTGTTGTGTGCCAATCGGGTGAAATGATGGGCCACAGGTGCATCCTCGTCATCCTTACCTATGGCTGCTTTATGCTGACGTATCCTATCACGGACAGTCTGTGTGGTCTCTCCTACATATGCTAGGCCACATGGGCACTTAATAACATATATAACATATTTAGAATTGCAGGAGAACCTACCATTGATCGGAATCCTTTTGCCTGATAAGGGGTGGGTAATGTGATCCCCTTGTAACATAGAATGACAAAGAGCACAGTTCATACAGGAAAAAGAGCCTTTCTTATTAATTGTAGTTGGTTTTCTCATGGAACCCCAATCAGCCCGTATCAGTTCATCTTTCAGGTTTTTATTTCTCCGAAAAGAGAATAGTGGAGTCTCATTGAAGATCTTACCCACCTGTATATCCTCTCTTAATAAGCGCCAGTGTTGTAAGATTATCCTTTTAAAGACCTTACTATGTGATCCAAAGTGACTCACAAAGGGCACCGAAATTTTTTTTGCTTCACGAGTAGTCTTACTCAATAGGCTAGCCCTGTCAATGTTCAGTACTTTATTCATGTTTTCTTCCAGAATTTGCACTGGATACCCTCTGTCTAAAATTTTTTTAGACATTTCATCCAATCTCTGTAGGCAAATTACTGGATCATCCACAATCCTTTTAGTCCGCAGAAGTTGGCCTAATGGGAGGTTCTTAATCAGAGAAGGGGGATGGAAACTTTCATACCGTAAGGTATTATTCCGATCCGTTTCTTTAGAGAATAAATCACTTCTGAGTTTCTGATCTATAATCGATATCATGGTGTCTAAAAAGCTTACTTTGGACTTACTTGCTTCCATAGTAAACTTAAGGGATTCATGTGCCGAATTAAGTTTTGCATGCAAATAGGGTATCCCATAGAGGGACCCCCGGTATTGAACAATCACATCCAATATGAAATATTAGCCTACACTGATTAACATGCTGTGCGCGGAATATTGATGAGAGGGAACGTTCCGTTTAAGTTACGATGGTTGATGGCAGATACAGAGCTATAATTGAAAATTGCTGAGAATGCCTATATATTTATAACTCCCTGAATAGATAAAGTACAGCGTTTGGTCTTGAAGGTGTCGTGTATTGACATATTATTGTTGTGTTGATAATGTGGAGACTATTTAGTGCTTGCTCGGCAGTGATCACCAGCCATTCGTGAGTCTTAGATTCATTCGTTTTCTAACTAAGCCATGTTTTCACAAACACGAGTGTAGAATGTGACGTTAGAGTGGGGGTGTGTATGCGATTAGCCAATAAGATTACAATTGATTCTATTTAAGTCACACCTCCACCCCATTACCTGTTAATTCCTTGAGAAAGGGGCGGAGTCCCGAAACGCACGTCGGAACGAGGAGACGCCACCGCAGCTACCTGGATATCGTGCCATCTGAGCCACAGAAATTGCGAGGTGAGACTAGATCCTTACACTGGGGGCCCATAGAACCACACTGAAGACAGAGAGTCTCACGGCACTACCGACATATGCACACATATGCTGAAGGAGGTAACACTGCTGTTCAAGCATCTGCTTTATTTACAACACATTAAAGGCCACGAACTGCCATGAGGGTATGAGATACTCTCAGTTTTGGTAAAAAGGAAAATGTGGAATGTGATACATCCTCTGCAATAAAAGACATTACGAGGAAGGGATAGTGCACAATACCGTGAGTGAAGTGTGAAGAGGGTGTGTGTTTGGGCCGATAGTACGTTTGCAGCTCCCCGCAACACAGTATATGGCCAGAAGCACGTCAGGTTAAAGGGACATTTGAAGCACAATACTTTTACAATTACAAGATTTGTCATTATAGTCGTTACCAGTATTCACTATGATGGATTACAAATACTATAACATGTTATGTTTCCTGTGACCACCTTCATATAGTGGCAAGAAGACAATTGCTGATGGTTTCAAACAGATATATATTGTTACAGTTGGAAGTTTTGTAACGCACGAGACATTCTTGTTTTAGGAGTTTCCACAACAGTACGAGACACTCTTGGTTCACATAACATTACAGAGTTAAAGATTGAATGGACACTCTTAATGGTTCTTAATCTTTTGAAGTCCTTAGTGGGTGGTGTCGTAAAATTCACTCCCTGGGGACGCCCTTGGAGTGATAATACATTTATTTCTCTGATGTTTTTTTGCTTTGATGTTTTTTCTTTCTATATTTATGCTGAGGGTTAGATACGGATGTGTTTGGTGGATGGGGTATGTGTGGATCTGAGTGAATTTACACCTTATGTTTCCTTGATAGTCATGATTGCTTTTTGTGAAAGATCAATTTGATCATATCCTTTGTTGAAGAATAAAAACTTCTTGATTCTAAGACTCAGTGGCTGGGATTTTTGAAATGTTGTTATATATATTTATGTGTTAATATGTGTATATACACACATTAACACATAAATATATATGTATATCAGCATATACATGTATATTTACAATTTGCTACCATTAATGTGCGACTTACTCCCTTTGCATGCCATGAGACACGGTATGAGAACTAGCACAGCAAACAAGGCTCCCATTGGAGCCTATGGAAGCACGCTCTCGTGAGCGCAACGCTTCCCAGCAATGCGAATGCGAGCACGCATTTGCATTGCTCTCAACTTGTGATACCAGCGCACATTAACGTGCGCTGATCTTACTCAGTGGAGCACAAATATCACTTTCACAAAAGCAATATTTAGAGCTCCACTTGTAATCTGGCCCTTAGTGCATCACCTTTTTGAGTTTTGTTTTACGGACAATATTCTGACAAATGTGTTTAGTTGCCAAAAAATATGATTTTTGTTTGTTTCGCTGCCATGTCAGATTTTGACAAGCATGACTTCATTTTTCCATTTGCTGGAAGCTGATTCTCACAACACAGGGCTGTTATATCAGATCACACCATTATCCTCTCACAGCAATGTAAAATGCAAGAGCTGTTTGGAATGCTGGAGTTGTATTTGTAGTAACAGCAATGTAATGTAGAGTTATAAATTATTTATTGAGGTATTAACACTCGGTGTCCAATGGGCCATGGTACTACAGCAGAAACAATCTTTTTTGTTGGCTTTAAAATCACAGATGGTTTCTGTAACTAATGTTTGTGTTAAGCACATTAATGGTATGATTTGTAAATGAAGCAGTGATACTTTTTTTCTGAACAAACTTCTTTCTATAAAGCTTTAAAAAGGTTTATTTTATGCATAAAAGCCAAAATATTATTACTGTACACAATTATTGCCAGAACCAGATTGTGTAAAGATTTATTTTTGTTCATCAATTAAAGAGACATTAAAGTGAAAAATAAAGTTTCATGAATCAGAGAATGCAATTAAAAAAACTAACAAAAAAAAAAAAATTCTCCAGTTTACTTCCATAACCAAAATCTTTATCTATGCACACTTGCTCAGGGATCAGCTCCTACTGAGCATGAGCAACAGTTCACAGTATATACATATATGAGTATGTGATAGGCTGATGGCTATCTCAAGATACAGAGGGCAGGTAATGGAAGCAAATTTTAAAATTTGTCAGGAAAAAATGTACTGCTCTTTTGCAATTTAGAGTAAGTGCTATTACATTTAATTGTTATGATGTATTTGTTGATTATGCAGTTCTACTATATTCAATAAATAGTTTATAAATGTGGCACCCTGATTTGTTGATCTGAGAGATACCTCTCACCAGAGACCTCTGTGGATTCTTTAAAAACCTAAACCATACTCTATTTTAATCTATTGTATTTTCACTCATTTTTTGAGCACCTATCTTCCCATTAAAATAATCTACAGAGTGCAAAGAATGATACATGTGTTTATGGAATCTGTTTTCTCTGGTGTTATAAGGAAGAGGGCCCAGCCATACCTTATTATACATGTTGCCAGAGACCAGTAGTACATTATAATGTTGTCTCATAATCCATTATGATTTTACATACAAAAGGGAGGTTTAAAGGCAAAATAGAAATGTTCTCTTTGCTTTGAGTGTTGAAAACAGGGGCTGTTAAAGAACAACTATTATGTTGGCACCTGAGCCACCTAGATGGATCATCGCACACAACACTAGGCACCAGGGTATGGTGGTTTATAGTAAGGCCCATATCTCTCATTGTGCTTCAAGAGGAACACGTGAGTATACTCTTCATTTGAAGAAATTAATAAGAGATCCCTAGTTCATCTAAGATATAGTTAATCACCATGGTGAATATTGCTCACTTGCCCATCTGGACATGAATGTTTTCTATGTTTTCTTTGCTTTGAAGTGCATGATACTAGGGGTGGGCGAATGTGCTAAAAGTGTAATTCGTTTGGTAGAACGAATAGTCCTGTGGACATTCGTTTTGGACAATCGAATGATGATAAGAATGAAATTCCATTAAGATTCAGTAATTGAATGTTATTTCTCGTTTGTGAATGTTACTTTCATTTTCGAATGTTCATAATTAGATTGAATATCCTTGAAATTTCTAATGTAACATTCGATTTAACAAATACTATTCAGAAGTTTAATAGTTCATGTGGTAGGGAATTTAGTAAATTTATACATAATAGATACAAATATATCAATTCGAATTTGTCTATTTTGTATATTGCAAAATTTTAATCAAATTATTAGAAAAACTAGTCCTAAAGCCCATTTACACAAGCCATTTTTTTTGCAGGACAGCGGTCCCACCCCTTGCTCTTTCTCTCTCCATCTCTTTTGCTCTCTCTCTCTCCCCCTCTCTTTTGATTTCTCTCTCTCTCTCCCCCCCTCTCTTTTGCGCTCTCTCTCCCCCTCTCTTTCGCTCTCTCCCCCCTCTTTTGCTCTCTCTCTCCCCCTCTCTTGCTTTCTCTCCCCTCTCTTTTGCTCTCTCTCTCCGCTCTCTTTTGCTCTCTCTCCCCCTCTCTTTTGCTGTCTCTCTCCCCCTCTCTTTTGCCCTCTGTCTCCCCCCCTCTTTTGCTCTCTCTTCCCCCTCCCTATTCTCTCTCGTTCCCACTCTTTTTCTCTCTCCCTCCTCTCTTTTGCGCTCTCTCTCTCCCCCTCTCTTTTGCTCTCTCTCCCCCCTCTTTTGACTCTCTCCCCCTTCTTTGATCTCACTCCCCTCCCTTTTGCTCTCTCTTCCCCTCTTTTTTGCTCTCTCACCCCTCTCTTTTGCTCTCTCTCCTCTCTTTTGCTCTCTCTCCCCTTCTTTTGCTCTTTCTCCACCATTCTCTCTCTCTCTCTCCCCTATCTTTTGCTCTCTCTACCACCTCTCTTTTGCTCTCTCTCCCTTCTATTTTGCTCTCTCCCCCTTCTTTTGCTCTCTCCCCCTTCTTTTGCTCTTTCTCCCCCTCTCTTGCTCTCTCTCCCCTCTCTTTTGCTCTCTCTCCCACCTCTCTTTTGCTCACTCTCCCTTCTCTTTTGCTCTCTCTCCCCCCTCTTTTGCTCTCCTTCCCTTCTATTTTGCTCTCTCTCCCTTCTCTTTTGCTCTCTCTCCCTTCTCTTTTGCTCTTTCTCTCTTCTCTGTTGCTCTCTCTCCCCCCTCTCTGTTGTTCTCTCCCCTCTCAGTTGTTCTCTCTTTCCCCTCCTCTCTGTTGCTCTCTCCCTCATGGCCATGGCCACTCCCCCTGCCCCTGCCTCCACCACGCCCATCCGCCCGCACATGCCCCGCCTGGCCTTGCCCCTGTCATACACAGCCAGCTCCACCCCCATCATGTCCAGCCAGCCCCACCCCCGTCATGTCTGGCCGGCCCCACCCCCATCATGCCTACAGTTCTCACGGCGGACTGGTCAGTTTGTTGAAGGCCAGGTGTGTTTGTCCTTGTGCAGTCTCTACTGTGCATGACAGCTATGGACAAACACACTTGGCCTTTAATATTATAGGATTTTAATTGAATATTAAATTTAAGGTGAAAGTCAATCCTAGCGTTTGTAAAACACTAGGATTAACCATTGGAACAAATGTCTGTCCCCCCCTCTTTTGCTCTCTCTTTCCCCCCTCCCTATTTCTCTCTCGTTCCCCCCCTCTTTTTCTCTCTTCCTCCTCTCTTTTGCACTCTCTCTCTCTCTCCCCCTCTCTTCTGTGCTCTCTCTCCCCCTATTTTGCGCTCTCTCTCCCCCTCTCTTTTGCGCTCTCTCCCCCTTTCTTTTGCTCTCTCTCATCCCCCTCTCTTTTGTTCTCTCTCTCACCCTCTCTTTTGCTCTCTCTCTCCCCCCTCTCTTTTGCTTTCTCTCCCCTCTCTTTTGCTCTCTCTCTCCCTCTCTTTTGCTCTCTCTCCCCCCTCTTTTGCTCTCTCTCCCCCTTCTTTGATCTCACTCCCCTCCCTTTTGCTCTCTTTTGCTCTCTTCTCCTCTCTTTTTCTCTCTCTCCCCTCTCTTTTGATCTCTCTCCTCTCTTTTGCTCTCTCTCTCCCTTCTTTTGCTCGTTCTCCCCCTCTCCTGCTCTCTCTCCCCTCTCTTTTGCTCTCTCTCCCACCTCTCTTTTGCTCTCTCTCCCTTCTCTTTTGCTCTCTCTCCCCTCTTTTGCTCTCCTTCCCTTCTATTTTGCTCTCTCCCCCTTCTCTTTTGCTCTCTTCCCCTCTCTTTTGCTCTCTCCCCCCACTCTTTTACTCACTCTCCTCTCTTTTGCTCTCTCTCTCCCTTCTTTTGCTCTTTCTCCCCCTCTCTTGCTCTCTCTCCCCTATCTTTTGTTCTCTCTCCCACCTCTCTTTTGCTCTCTCTCCCTTCTATTTTGCTTTCTCTCCCCTCTCTTTTGCTCTCTCTTTACCTTCTTTTGCTTTTTCTCCCCCTCTCTTGCTCTCTCTCCCCTATCTTTTGCTCTCTCTCCCACCTCACTTTTGCTCTCTCTCCCTTCTCTTTTGCCCTCTCTCTCCCCTCTTTTGCTCTCTTCCCTTCTATTTTGCTCTCTCTCCCTTCTCTTTTGCTCTCTCTCCCTTCTCTTTTGCTCTCTCTCTCTCTCCTCTCTGTTGCTCTCTCTCCCCCCTCTCTTTTTATCTCTCCCCCTCTCTGTTGCTCTCTCTTTCCCCTCCTCTGTTGCTCTCTCTCTCATGGCCATGGCCGCTCCCCCTGCCTCCGCCACGCCCATCTGCCCCCACACATGCCCCGCCCGGCCCCACCCCTGTCATACACAGCCGGCTCCACCCCCATCATGTCCAGCCAGCCCCACCCCCATCATGTCTTGCCAGCCCCACCCCCATCATGCCTACAGTTCTCGCAGTGGACAGGTCAGTTTGTTGAAGGCCAGGTGTGTTTGTCCTTGTGCAGTGTCTACTGCGCATGACAGCTACGGACAAACACACTTGTCCTTTAATATTATAGGATTTGAATTGAATATTAAATTTAAGGTGAAAGTCAATCCTAGCATTTGTAAAATGCTAGGATTAACCATTGGAACAAATGTCTGTCTCCCCCCTCTTTTGCTCTCTCTTTCCCCTCTCCCTATTGCTCTCTCATTCCCCCCTCCCTATTGCTCTCTCGTTCCCCCCTCTTTTTCTCTCTTCCTACTCTCTTTTGCACTCTCTCTCTCCCCCTCTCTTTTGTGCTCTCTCCCCCTCTCTTTTGTGCTCTCTCTCCCCCTCTCATTTGCGCTCTCTCTCCCCCCTCTCTTTTGGGCTCTCTCTCTCCCCCCTTTCTTTTGCTCTCTCTCTTCCTCCTCTCTTTTGCTCTCTTTCTCCCCCTCTCTTTTGCTCTCTCTCTCTCTCCCTCTCTTTTGCTCTCTCCCCCCTCTCTTTTGCGCTCTATCTCTCCCCCTCTCTTTTGCTCTGTCTCCCCCCTCTTTTGCTCTCTCTCCCCCTTCTTTGATCTCACTCCACTCCCTTTTGCTCTCTTTTGCTCTCGTCCCCTCTCTTTTGCTCTCTCTCCCCTTTCTTTTGCTCTCTCTCCTCTCTTTTGCTCTCTCTCTCTCCCTTCTTTCTCTTTTTCTCCACCTCTCTTGCTCTCTCTCCCCTCTCTTTTGCTCTCTCTCCCTTCTCTTTTGCTCTCTCTCTCCTCTCTTTTGCTCTCTCTCCCTATCTCTTTTTATCTCTCCCCCTCCGCCACGCCCATCCGCCCCGCACGTTCCTCGTCTGGCCCCGCCCCTGTCATACATGGCTGGCTCCGCCCCTGTCATGTCCAGCCAGCCCAGCCCCCGTCATGTCTGGCCGGCCCCACCCCCATCATGCCTACAGTTCTAGCGGCGGACAGGTCAGTTTGTTGAAGGCCAGGTGTGTTTGTCCTTGTGCAGTCTCTACTGCGCATGACAGCTACGAACAAACACACTTGGCCTTTAATATTATAGGATTTAAATTGAATATTAAATTTAAGGTGAAAGTCAATCCTAGCGTTTGTAAAAGCTAGGATTAACCATTGGAACAAATAAAGGGGGTTTTCATTCATGAAGTATAAAATACTTCATGCAGAAAGCTCCTTCATTTGTTTCAAGCATTTACCGAACTGAGGTGCTCAGGCAGCCCATGGCAGAACGCTGTTTTGCTAAGAAGTGATGTTTTTACCCCTTAGCAAATAGCGTGCAGGAAATCCGGCTCCACAGGGTGCCAAGTCGGTTTTCCCGCATGGCTATTGGCTAAGAGGTGAAAACATCACCTCTCAAGCAAAACAGCATTCTGCCATTGTCTGCCTGAGTAGCTCAGTGTTGCGAACGCTTGAAACAAATAAAGGAGCTTTCTGCATGAAGTATTTTATACTTCATGAATGAACGTCCCCTTTATTTGTTCCAATGGTCAATCCTAGCGTTTCAGAAATGCTAGGATTGACTTACACTTTAAAGAAAGCATTATAAATACTATTACATTATGCAAATATTAGAATGTTGTAGAAACACTCGAAATCTGAAACAAAGGAACTAATGTGTTAACATTCATTTCATTTTTCGAATGTTGCAAAACATTCAACCATCCCTATATGATACCCCTCATATAAAAGCAGAACATTCCACCTATTTAATGAGGTGTTTGCATTATCTGTAACAATAGGGATCCACAACACTAAACATATCCTGCCCTGCCCTACAGTAAAGGAAAAGATTGTACAGCAAATGCTGATGCCAATCATGGATTATGGGGATGTAGTATATGCACCTGCACCGCAAACTCACATTAATAAACTTAATACATTGTATAACTTGTTCTGCCGCTTTGTACTACAATGTAACTACAGGACCCACCATTGTGACATGCTAAAAGAAATAAACTGGCTGTCGCTGGAATCCAGATGCACCCTCCATCTTTCCTGCCTTGTGTTTAAGAGCTTTTCTGGGAAGCTCCCACCCTACCTGAGCAGAATGCTCTCCCCGGCTATTCCCACCTCCTATAACCTCCGATCCAGTACCAGCACATTATTTAGTTTGCCTCGATACAAAAAGAAAGCAGCTCGATCCTCCTTTTCCCACAGAGCACCACAATTATGAAACAACCTCCTGCACACTTTCAAACCTTTCCCAAGCCTAAAATCCTTTAAGAGATCCCTTTTTACATATCTCAAAACAGAATGCATCTGTCATGATTGATTATATATTTCCTACCTGTTCTATGTTACAATTTGCATATATTATGTATTATCATTGTTTTTGTATTTTATTTACCCTATTATATTAATGCAATGTTTTGTGGACACAGGACATATTTGAAAACGAAAGAAATCTCAATGTATCCTTCCTGGTAAAATATTTTATAAATATAAGTAAATAAATAAAGATATGAGGTCTCAGGTGTTAGAGAAAAAAAGGCAGGAATATATATATATATATATATATATATATATATATATATATATATATATATATATATATTTATATGTGTGTGCATATGTATTTTTGTATTTATATGTGTATTTATGTATTTACAGACATATAAACACATACATACATACATATGTATACATATATAGACATATGTATAAAAGTGCATTTTAGCCCTTTGCCGTCAAGTAGATAAAAACATGGAATTCATATTTATGCAATATTCAAATTTAAGTGTTATAGTTATAGCAGAATGTATTTTTAAATAGATATTCCTACATATATATATGCGAATGCGATTTTGCGTTTGTAACTTCTCAAAGTCTATTTGTTACCTCGACTTTGCAAATATGAGAGCGCAAACTTTTTATTTTCAACTCGTAATACGAACATGAATCACAGATCACAAAAACAATTATTTCTAGCGGTTTTAATGCTCAAACCTGAGAGCAAACTCCACTCGTAATCTGGCCCTATGAAAGAGAGGGTTACCTCTTTTTTTTTCTTAAATAAAAGCTATATGCACCATTAGCTAGAAAGTGTTTACTGTAATCATGGTAATCACTTGTATTCTGTGGAATTTCAATGTTGTGGTTTACTATAAAAAAGTGATTCTTGCACCTGCATTCTGACCATTGTAGAGTAAATAACCCTTCTTTTTGGCTCTCAGTGGCTCTATGTGGCTCTCAGGTGGTCATAATGACAAATGAATTCACCTGATTTGACCTTAAATATTTCAAACTAAATCTTCACTAAAAAATAAAGAAGTTATTTTCATAGCAGTGGCAAATCCATAATTATTTGGTGGGTTTAGTAATCTTCCCCCGCAAGGGCTCCGGAGGCTTTTAAGCTGCTTCGTACATAAAGCCCCTACTTGTTTTCTGCTTTAAAGGGACACTGAACCCCCAATTTTTTTTTTTGCGATTCAGATAGAGCGTGACATTTTAGGCAACTTTCTAATTTACTGCTATTATCAAATTGTCTTCATTCTCTTGGTATCTTTAATTGAAATGCAAAAATGTAAGTTTAGATGCCGGCCCATTTTTGGTGAACAACCTAGGTTGCCCTTGCTGATTGGTGGATAAATTCATCCACCAATCAAAAACTGCTGTCCAGAGTTCTTAACAAAGAAAAAAGCTTAGATTCCTTATTTTTCAAATAAAGATAGCAAGAGAACGAAGAAACATTAATAAAGTAAAATAGAAAGTTGCTTAAAATTGCATACTCTATCTGAATCTCGAAAGAAAAAAAAATGGGTTCAGTGTCCCTTTAAGTGCAAAATGGAGCAAACTGAAAATGGAAAGCAGCTTAAATCTAAAAGTTAATGAAGTAGCTAGTGCTACTGTTATAAGCAAGCAGCAGAACAAATATATATATATACTGTATATATATATAAAGTATATATATATATATATATATATATATATATATATATATATATATATACCTGTATATTTAATATGGTTGGATGATACTTATTGTCTGAGACCGGAGTCAATCAGATGGCAAGGACACTATTCCACCTGCCTTTGAAATAAAGGTTTTAGCTTCATGGAGGGATCAACTTTTTTTAAGTTGTGTACACACACACACATATATATATATATATATATATATGTGTGTGTGTGTGTAAAGACAGTAGAATATATCACTAACAAGTAGTGATATAGGCTTTGAAATGCAGAGGGCAAATGTTCTTAGAATGACCACTGGAGTGAAATAAAGTAAATTAAATTTAATTAAATCTCCAAATGAAAATTATTTCTCTCAAATAATATTTTCTCTCAAATAATATAACAAAGTAAACGGATGTAAGTCCTATAGCAGATAAAATATAATATAATACATATTAAACTACAATCCACATGAGTGAATATATGATAAACAAGCATACTTTCAACCCCAATAAAGTATCTCAGTGAGGCTATGATTCCACATTAGCAGCTGAATACAGGTAAACCACAGAGGCGGAATACCCTTTCCCCAGATATTCCTAACAATTAAACATACAAACAAATAAGTGGAAAATTGTATAAAGCGCTCTACATGGGATCACAAAAGCATATATTGTAAACCAGGGGTATATAAGTAAAACAGAAAAAATACAATAATAAATATAACGTTAATATTAGGGATGGGCGAATGTGTTTATATTCGAATTCGAATGTTAGAACGAATGTTATTGTAGAAATTCAATTTACATAATAGAATGTTGATAAGAACAAATATTCTTAAAAATTCGATTTTCGAATGTTATTTACAGTTTTCGAATGTCACATTCGAATGTCACATTTGAATTTGAATATTACATTTATAAAACACAATTGTAGACTAGAAACACTATTTTGAATGTCACATTCAAATCAAATATCACATTCGAATCGAATGTCACATTCGAATTAGAATATTACATTTATAAAACACAGTATTAGACTAGAAATAATCGAATATCACATTTAAAACACAGTATTCGACTAGAAATACTATTTTAAATTCGAATGTGACATTCGAATTCGAATGTAGCATTCGAATTTGAATTTTACATTTATTAAACACAGTTGTAGACTAGAAATACTATTTCAAATTTGAATGTCACATTCGAATTCGAATGTCCCATTCGAATTCGAATATTACATTTTGAAATTGAATGAATACATAGCTAAACATTCTATTATTCGAACGAATATTTTCAAATTTTATTGAAAAATTCAAAAACGAAAAATTCGAAAATAGAATGTTAGAATGTTATATAAACTTTTGAAATTCGATTCAAACGAACGAATGTATCAAAATTCGTTTTAAATTTCGAATTTTTAGAAACATTCGCCCATCCCTAGTTAATATATGAACTCCAATGGAAAGCGGTTTACAGCCAAATATGTAGCTCAAATGTAAACAATAAAAACGTCAATAATAGAAACGCCCATAGTAGTATTATTATAAAACCACTTAGTTCTTGTATAAACTCGTCCAGCTGTCCCCCTTAAGGGTATATACTCACTAGATCCCACCTCAATCACTATGAGGTACGTTCAAGACAGAGAGCCGATGGGCATTTGAGAGAGACTCCACCTCTCACTCTATATCCGTTGAATGCATCTCCCTTCATTGCGTCTCTCAAGGGCACATACGGGCAAAAACACACAAAATCCAATAATAGTGCAACACAGTTTTATTCAAAGCTGGATATAAGTGAATAAAAACTGTTTGTCAATTATAAAATTGCGCATTCACAGAAAAGACCTCAATGATATGAGGTAACATATATGCCTTCCGATATATATACACACGCATTTTGAAGGTATTGGCTCATACACCTTCTTCATCAGAGGTTACCTCTGATGAAGAAGGTGTTTGAGCCAATATCTTCGAATCACGTTAGTTTTTTTTTTAGTACCAGTACATTGCCGTATTTTAACCTTTAAGTCAAACTCTCACATTAGATTGAGGGACAATTAGGATTAGGATCCTACACTTCATTGAGATCTTTGGTGTGTGTAAATATATGAGAAGGCATACAGGTATATGTTACCTCATATCATTGAGGTCTTTTATGTGAGTGTGCAATTTTACCATTGACAAACAGTTTTTATTCACTTATATCCAACTTTGAATAAAACTGTGCTGCACTATTATTGGGTGTTGTGTGTTTTTGCCCGTATGTACCTTTGAAAGACGCTATATCGAGGGAACGTTTCTATTATGGACGTTTTTATTGTTTACGTTTGAGCTACATATTTGGCTGTAAACCGCTTTCCATTGGAGTTCATATAGTAACGTTTTATATATTATTGTATACAGTCCTGTATTTTCCTGTTTTACTTATATACCCCTGGTTTTCAAAATATCATAGTTATCTTAGCGCTTTTGTGATCCCATGTAGAGCGCTTTATACCACTTATTTGTTTGTATATATATATATATATATACATATACAGGCAGTGCAGAATTATTAGGCAAATGAGTATTTTGACCACATCATCCTCTTTATGCATGTTGTCTTACTCCAAGCTGTATAGGCTTGAAAGCCTACTACCAATTAAGCATATTAGGTGATGTGCATATCTGTAATGAGAAGGGGTGTGGTCTAATGACATCAACACCCTATATCAGGTGTGCATAATTATTAGGCAACTTCCTTTCCTTTGGCAAAATGGGTCAAAAGAAGGACTTGACAGGCTCAGAAAAGTCAAAAATAGTGAGATATCTTGTAGAGGGATGCAGCACTCTTAAAATTGCAAAGCTTCTGAAGCGTGATCATCGAACAATCAAGCGTTTCATTCAAAATAGTCAACAGGGTCGCAAGAAGCGTGTGGAAAAACCAAGGCGCAAAATAACTGCCCATGAACTGAGAAAAGTCAAGCGTGCAGCTGCCAAGATGCCACTTGCCACCAGTTTGGCCATATTTCAGAGCTGCAACATCACTGGAGTGCCCAAAAGCACAAGGTGTGCAATACTCAGAGACATGGCCAAGGTAAGAAAGGCTGAAAGACGACCACCACTGAACAAGACACACAAGCTGAAACGTCAAGACTGGGCCAAGAAATATCTCAAGACTGATTTTTCTAAGGTTTTATGGACTGATGAAATGAGAGTGAGTCTTGATGGGCCAGATGGATGGGCCCGTGGCTGGATTGGTAAAGGGCAGAGAGCTCCAGTCCGACTCAGACGCCAGCAGGGTGGAGGTGGAGTACTGGTTTGGGCTGGTATCATCAAAGATGAGCTTGTGGGGCCTTTTTGGGTTGAGGATGGAGTCAAGCTCAACTCCCAGTCCTACTGCCAGTTTCTGGAAGACACCTTCTTCAAGCAGTGGTACAGGAAGAAGTCTGCATCCTTCAAGAAAAACATGATTT
Organism: Bombina bombina; assembly: GCF_027579735.1. Classification (NCBI taxonomy): domain Eukaryota; kingdom Metazoa; phylum Chordata; class Amphibia; order Anura; family Bombinatoridae; genus Bombina; species Bombina bombina. The sequence continues at coordinate 1,060,934,005 of NC_069499.1, forward strand.
TCATGCAGGACAATGCTCCATCACACGCGTTCAAGTACTCCACAGCGTGGCTGGCAAGAAAGGGTATAAAAGAAGAAAATCTAATGACATGGCCTCCTTGTTCACCTGATCTGAACCCCATTGAGAACCTGTGGTCCATCATCAAATGTGAGATTTACAAGGAGGGAAAACAGTACACCTCTCTGAACAGTGTCTGGGAGGCTGTGGTTGCTGCTGCACGCAATGTTGATGGTGAACAGATCAAAACACTGACAGAATCCATGGATGGCAGGCTTTTGAGTGTCCTTGCAAAGAAAGGTGGCTATATTGGTCACTGATTTGTTTTTGTTTTGTTTTTGAATGTAAGAAATGTATATTTGTGAATGTTGAGATGTTATATTGGTTTCACTGGTAAAAATAAATAATTGAAATGGGTATATATTTGTTTTTTGTTAAGTTGCCTAATAATTATGCACAGTAATAGTCACCTGCACACACAGATATCCACCTAAAATAGCTATAACTAAAAACAAACTAAAAACTACTTCCAAAACTATTCAGCTTTGATATTAATGAGTTTTTTGGGTTCATTGAGAACATGGTTGTTGTTCAATAATAAAATTAATCCTCAAAAATACAACTTGCCTAATAATTCTGCACTCCCTGTATATATATATATATATATATATATATATATATATATATATATATATATATATATATATATATATATATATTATTTTTTTTGCTAAATGGACTATTTGTTGATTGTTTTATATGAATTCCACAACTAACAAAAAATAACCTAAGTAGTTTTAATGAAAACATCTACTAGCAAACAGAATTATTTCTTTAATATAACTTTTGCTTGGAAACTCTCACATTATTCCAGTGGCCTTGCAGCTTTCAGTTGTGTGTTATAATCTAATTCCATCTGCAATTTTTCACAGGCTGTAAAAATAATTATCTTTTCGTGAAAAACTTTTTTCAATTGCAAGGTGTCATGGTTACATGGAGCATAAGCAGTTTATATCTTAAGTCACCTACTATGCAATGTTATTCATAGGCATTAACATGGTCTATTAAATCAATAGAACAATGCATACTCTTGTAGTAAAAAAAATAGCTTTTTCATTCTTGCAGCATTATAATAGATTTATTACAAATATTTGCATGATGTAAGATCTATAATCAATTTGCAGCCAATTCTCCATTAGTACAGCCATATAAAAATAAATCTTTGCAGACACACTTCTCTGATCACCAGAAACCACCAGTAACACATTGCAGTAGCTTTGAACTATGATAAAAGGACATTCAAGTCATATTTATATTGAAATTTGGACAAATTGGACAAATTCTGAGATTTGATTTGATTCGAATTTCCAAATTACCCTAACAATAGGGATGGGAAAATGTGTAAATTTCTGAATTCAAATGTTAGAACGAATGTTATTACTGAAATTCGTATTACAAATCTGAATGTTGATGCAAACGAATATTCTTAAAAATTCTATAATCAAATGCTATTTACAGTTTTCGAATGTCACTTTCGAATTTGAATGTTTATAATTAGATTGAAAGTCCATATTAGAAATTTCGAATGTAACATTCTATTTAACAAATACTATTCAGAAGTTCAATAGTTTATGTGGTAGGGAATCTAGTAAATTGATACATAATAGATACAAATATATCAATTTGAATGTGTCGTTTTCAATCTAATATTGCATAATTTAAATATTACATTTAAAGAAAGTATTAGAAATACTATTACAAACATATAAATTCGAATTTTTCAAATTCGAATATTGCATAATTCGAATATTACATTTAAATAAAGCATTATAGAAATACTCTTACAAATATATAAATTCGAATTTTTCGAATTCGAATATTGCATAATTCGAATTTAACATTTAAAGAAAGTATTAGAAATAATATTACAAATATATAAATTAAATTTTTTCTAAACAAATATTTTCAAATGTAATCGTAAAATTTGAAACCGAACATTCGAAAATCGAATGTTAGAATGTTATGTAAACATTCGAAATTCGATTAAAAAGAATGAATGTGTTAAAATTTGTTTCATTTTTCAAATGTTGCTAAACATTTGCTCATCCCTGCCTAACAATAAAACTAAACTAATCTGAATGCATTTGTAATGAATAAATCCAAATTACTTCGGATTTATTCGTTACATTCAAATGGCCATGGACTAATCAAAATTCAGTATAAAACAACAACTAACAAAAACTAACAACAATTCTAATACTAACAATAACAACTCTAATACTAACAACAACTCTAATACTAACAACAACAACTAACAACAACTAAACAATTCTAATACTAACAATAACAACTCTAATACTAACAACAACAACTCTAATACTAACAACAACTAACAATAATTTGTGTAACTTGGAATCATCTGAATCAACATAACACATACAGAACTTCCGAATTTAGGAATCGAATCTGAAACGAATACATCCGAATACATCAAAATTTATTTGAATCCGAATGAAGACGAAACAAATACATTCCGATGTATCCAAATTTGAATCGATCTGAAACGAAATTAAAAAAAATACGAATCGGTCCAAAACTAACAAATTTTTCCGGTGCGCACATGTCTAATTTATATGTGCATGAGAAATTAATCACTGCATTGCAAGAGATGTACCTACAAAAGACATGTTTTAAAAACAATTAAAGGGACAGTCAAGGCCAAAAAAAACTTTTATTTTTCAAATAGGGCATGTAATTTTAAACAACTTTCCAATTTACTTTTATCAACAATTTTGCTTTGTTCTCTTGGTATTCTAGTTGAGAGCAAACCTAGGAAGGCTCATATGATAATTTCTAAGCCCTTGAAGGCCGCCTCTAATCACATGTTTTTGTATTTGCTTTTCACAACAGGGGAGAGTAGTTCAGGTAAACCATATAGATAACATTGTAATCATGCCCGTGGGTTGTGGCAGACACTGCACTAATTGGCTAAACTCCAAGTCAATTGATAATAACTAAAAGTCATGTGATTAGGGGCGGTCAGAAGATGCTTAGATACAAGTTAGTCACAGAAGTAAAAAGTGTATTAATATAACAGTGTTGGTTATGCAAAACTGGGCAATGGGTAATAAAGGGATTATCTATCTTTTTAAACAACAAAAATTCTGGTGTTGACTGTCCCTTTAAAGCTGTCATTTTGTTAGAAAAACTGAATTATTTTACAGGCCATGGACACAACCCTGGAAAAGACTCTTAAGAGTTTATTTCCTTTTAGGTGGCCAATTAGGAACATATATAAATGCGCTACTGCACTTATCAGCCAATCACTGTACAGCATATAGAATGTTAGGGGGGGGATCGAAAATGGCAATTTTCAAATGTGAAATACAGGAAAAGCAGGTAAAATAAATTATGAATGTGCAATAGAAAGTTTTTTCCCCTTCATGCATAAACATTTTTTCCTAGCTTAGATATAGAGTGCACAACTTGTAAAACTATGTGCATCAACATTGCTCAAGTGTCATCAATATTGCTTTTATTTTTGAGCTCATATAGGGAAAAATGTATTTTAAAGCACTCAAGCGATAGTCTAAGGACCGCCAACATCTGTCAGATAGTCTGGGTGCGCTAAATAGCTCACATAGACTTCTACGAGAAGAATTTACATTTTCATTAAAACAGCTCCTTTAAAACTAAAATCTATCATGTCAACATCACAGATTCATGAAACAAACAAAAAAATGTGGCAGCCTTTTTTATAACATTAACTAAAATAGCAACTGGGATTTGTGCCCCCCAAAAAATGGTATCTCTTTTTAATTAATCAGCATGCAATTTATCTTGTCACACTATGGGCTAGATTAGAAGTGGAGCGCTAATTTATTGTGCACCTGTAAACGGCACATTCTCCCATTTACGGGCACACAATAAATAACCAGCTATTACAAGTGGTTAGGTAATGCTACTGGCTAATGCGAGCTTGCAGTAACAATTAGCTCTTCAAAAATTAACCGGAGGTCAAATTGTTGCATTTTTTTTTTTTTAACTGCACAATGCAGTTTTTAGGGGTTACAGTTTGCAGGTGTGGGGTGTTAGAAAAAAACGGCACTGAATAGTGCCTTTACATAGCGGTCTATGGTGACTGAGTGTTCCCAGTAAATATACAGTATATGTATATGCTTACTTACATATCTATATATGTGTTAACATGTGTATATACACAAATTAACATATACATATATATGTATTTATTCATATATATTTACACATTGCTGCTCATCGCTGCACGACTTATCCCCTTCGCTGCACTAGGTTCTCAGCCGTGTCTGAAGGCATGAGAATGAGACTCCCATTGGAGCCTATGGAAGCACACTCTCGTGAGCACAAAGCTTCCTCGTGTTCGCACTGTGCCTAACTTGCACTCAATTTGTAATCTGGCCCTATGAGCATTATTTTGTATCTGCAAGTCGCTATACGTTCTTGAGCAAGAAAACATATTGAACATTTTTTATAATAAAATATTTAATGTTGCTTTGTGTTAAACGCATACTCATCGGGTTGTGGAATAATGACCTCAGAACAATATTCTTTATAAGTAGTCTTCATGCTGACGTTCACACATAAACTATTCCAAGTCACAGCATGAAAATATTTATCAATCTCATTTTGCTTTTCCACAGCAGAACCTGTTTACAAGCTGATCAGACAAACACATAAATTACACTCAGGACAATTTTAAAGCATGTTATTTATAATGTATTTTGTAGAGATGCTTTTTACTAAAAAAAGAAATTGAAAAATCTTTAAATTTTGAAGATTTTGTTATAAAATTATTATATACATTTCTATCAGTCTCACAATTGCAGAAACAGATTATGCACCAAGGATCTAGGTTCTAATCTGATAATCAGTCAATAATCAATATTCCTTGTCATCAAAAATCAAAATAAATTAAATCTAAACTAATATACTACTAATGCCATTGGGGCCTAGTTATCAAGCCGTCAACCTCAAATACGCTGGAATTCCGCAGCGTATTTGTGGCGAGGCTGATACGCCTTAGTTATCAAAGGCTCGAGACCGGCAAAAGTAGAATTTTGTGACGTAAGCATCGATCCGCCGGACTCCGTCCGACACAGATCGATTCTTACGTCACTCCAGATGTTCAGCACACAAGTGCGGCACATTCTCACTACTTTTGCTAGTTATCAAAAAACTAGCAGGTACGCTCGGCACTTTTACGGCCCAGCGTACCTGGTTTTCAATCCGCCACCCCTGGAGGCGGCGGATCCCATAGGAATCAATGGGATTCTGACCATAGCGAAAGTACAAGTTCGCTGCTGCCAGATATCCCATTGATTCCTATGGGAGCTGTCTACACCTAACACCCTAACATGTACCCCGAGTCTAAACACCGCTAATCTGACCCCCCTACACCGCCGCAACTAAATAAAGTTATTACCCCCTAAACCGCCGCTCCCGGAGCCCACCGCAAGCTACTCTATACATATTAAACCCTAAACCGCCGCTCCCGGAGCCCACCGCAACTATAATAAATGTATTAACCCCTAAACCACCGCTCCCTGAACCCGCCGCAACCTATATTAAATGTATTAACCCCTATCCTGCCCCCCCTACACCGTCGCCACCTATAATAAATTTATTAACCCCTAATCTGCCCCCCCTACACCGTCGCCACCTATAATAAATTTATTAACCCCTATCCTGCCCCCCACTACGCCGCCGCCACTGTAATAAAATTATTAACCCCTAAACCTAAGTCTAACCCTAACCCTAACGCCCCCCTAACTTAAATATTAATTAAATAAATCTAAATAAATTAACTCTTATTAACTAAATGAATCCTATTTAAAACTAAATACTTACCTTTAAAATAAACCCTAATATAGCTACAATATAAATAAGAATTATATTCTAGCTATCTTAGGATTTATTTTTATTTTACAGGTAACTTTCAATTTATTTTAACCAGGTACAATAACTATTAAATAGTTATTAACTATTTAATAGCTTACCTAGCTAAAATAAAGAGAAATGTACCTGTGAAATAAATCCTAACCTAAGTTACAATTACACCTAACACTACACTATACTTTAATAAATTATTCCTATTTAAAAATAAATACTTACCTGTAAAATAAACCCTAAGATAGCTACAATATAATTAATAATTATATTATAGCTATCTTAGGATTTATATTTATTTTACAGGTAACTTTGTATTTATTTTAGCTAGTTAGAATAGTTATTAAATAGTTATTAACTATTTAATAACTACCTAGCTAAAAGAAATACAAAATTACCTGTAAAATAAATCCTAACCTAAGTTACAATTAAACCTAATACTACACTATCATTAAATTAATTAAATAAACTACCTACAAATAACTACAATTAAATAAAATTCAATAAACTAACTAAAGTACAAAAAATAAAAAAAGCTAAGTTACAAAAAATAAAAAAATAAGTTACAAACATGTTAAAAATATTACAACAATTTTAAGATACTTACACCTAATCTAAGCCCCCTAATAAAATAACAAACCCCCCCAAAATAAAAAAAATCCCTACCCTATTCTAAAATAAATAAATTTCAAAGCTCTTTTACCTTACCAGCCCTTAAAAGGGCCATTTGTGGGGGCATGCCCCAAAAAGTTCAGCTCTTTTGCCTGTAAAAGAAAAATACAACCCCCCCCAACATTAAAACCCACCACCCACATACCCCTAATCTAACCCAAACCCCCCTTACAAAAACCTAACACTAATCCCCTGAAGATCATCCTACCTTGAGTCGTCTTCACTCAGCCGAGCCACCGATGGAACTGAAGAGGACATCCGGAGCGGAAGAAGTTAATCCTCCAAGCGGCGCTGAAGAAATCTTCCATCCGATGAAGTCATCATCCAGGCGGCGCTGAAGAAGTCTTCGATCCGGCCGATGTCATCTTCAAAGAGGCGCTGAAGAGGTCTTCTATCCGGGCGAAGTCATCTTCCAAGCCGGGTCTTGAATCTTCCTTCCGCCGACGCGGAACCACCTTCTTCACCGACGGACTACGACGATTGACGGCTCCTTTAAGGGACGTCATCCAAGATGGCGTCCCCTCAATTCCGATTGGCTGATAGGATTCTATCAGCCAATCGGAATTAAGGTAGGAAAAATCTGATTGGCTGATGGAATCAGCCAATCAGATTGAGCTCGCATTCTATTGGCTGTTCCGATCAGCCAATAGAATGCGAGCTCAATCTGATTGGCTGATTGGATCAGCCAATCGGATTCAACTTGAATCTGATTGGCTGATTCCATCAGCCAATCAGATTTTCCTACCTTAATTCCGATTGGCTGATAGAATCCTATCAGCCAATCGGAATTGAGGGGACGCCATCTTGGATGACGTCCCTTAAAGGAGCCGTCATTCGTCGTAGTCCGTCGGTGAAGAAGGTGGTTCCGCGTCGGCGGAAGGAAGATTCAAGACCCGGCTTGGAAGATGACTTCGCCTGGATAGAAGACCTCTTCAGCGCCTCTTTGAAGATGACATCGGCCGGATCGAAGACTTCTTCAGCGCCGCCTGGATGATGACTTCATCGGATGGAAGATTTCTTCAGCGCCGCTTGGAGGATTAACTTCTTCCGCTCCGGATGTCCTCTTCAGTTCCATCGGTGGCTCGGCTGAGTGAAGACGACTCAAGGTAGGATGATCTTCAGGGGATTAGTGTTAGGTTTTTGTAAGGGGGGTTTGGGTTAGATTAGGGGTATGTGGGTGGTGGGTTTTAATGTTGGGGGGGGTTGTATTTTTCTTTTACAGGCAAAAGAGCTGAACTTTTTGGGGCATGCCCCCACAAATGGCCCTTTTAAGGGCTGGTAAGGTAAAAGAGCTTTGAAATTTATTTAATTTAGAATAGGGTAGGGATTTTTTTTATTTTGGGGGGGTTTGTTACTTTATTAGGGGGCTTAGATTAGGTGTAAGTAGCTTAAAATTGTTGTAATATTTTTAACATGTTTGTAACTTATTTTTTTATTTTTTGTAACTTAGCTTTTTTTATTTTTTGTACTTTAGTTAGTTTATGTAATTTTATTTAATTGTAGTTATTTGTAGGTAGTTTATTTAGTTAATTTAATGATAGTGTAGTATTAGGTTTAATTGTAACTTAGGTTAGGATTTATTTTACAGGTAATTTTGTATTTCTTTTAGCTAGGTAGTTATTAAATAGTTAATAACTATTTAATAACTATTCTAACTAGCTAAAATAAATACAAAGTTACCTGTAAAATAAATATAAATCCTAAGATAGCTATAATATAATTATTAATTACATTGTAGCTATCTTAGGGTTTATTTTACAGGTAAGTATTTATTTTTAAATAGGAATAATTTATTAAAGTATAGTGTAGTGTTAGGTGTAATTGTAACTTAGGTTAGGATTTATTTTAGGGGTAAATTTCAGTTTATTTTAGCTAGGTAAGCTATTAAATAGTTAATAACTATTTAATAGCTATTGTACCTAGTTAAAATAAATTGAAAGGTACCTGTAAAATAAATATAAATCCTAAGATAGCTAGAATATAATTATTATTTATATTGTAGCTATATTAGGGTTTATTTTAAAGGTAAGTATTTAGTTTTAAATAGGATTCATTTAGTTAATAAGAGTTAATTTATTTAGATTTATTTAATTAATATTTAAGTTAGGGGGGCGTTAGGGTTAGGGTTAGACTTAGGTTTAGGGGTTAATAATTTTATTACAGTGGCGGCGGCGTAGTGGGGGGCAGGATAGGGGTTAATAAATTTATTATAGGTGGCGACGGTGTAGGGGGGGCAGGATAGGGGTTAATAAATTTATTATAGGTGGCGATGGTGTAGGGGGGGCGGGATAGGGGTTAATAGGTTTAATATAGGTTGCGGCGGGTTCATGGAGCGGCGGTTTAGGGGTTAAACTATTTATTTAATTGCGGAGAGGTGCGGGATCAGCAGGATAGGGGTTAATAATTTTATAATAGAGGGCGACGGTGTAGGGGGGGCAGGATAGGGGTTACTAGGTATACTGTAGGTGGCAGCGGTGTCCGGGAGCGGCGGTTTAGGGGTTAATACATTTATAAGAGTTGCGGCGGGGTCTAGGAGCGGCGGTTTAGGGGTTAGTAACTTTATTTAGTTGCGGGGGGCTCCGGGGGCGCCGGTATAGGGGGTAGAACAGTGCAGTTTAGTGTGAGTGCTTAGTGACAGGCTAGCAATAAAGCTGGGAAAAAGCCGAAGGGCAGCGAGATCGGATGAGTGATAACTGTCACAGTCCGCTGCTCATCGCCCCGCGGCTTTTTGACAGCTTTATTTGATAACTTAGGCGTATTTTTTCAGGTCCGCGGCAGCGAAGGTAGGTGAGCTTAGGCGGGCGTATTGGGCCGGCGAAGCCAGAAAAGTAGACGGCTTGATAACTGCCCCCCTTTATCTTAGAAACCATTCAATAACAAAACCATGGTAAAAAAGTATATTATAGTATATTGTAAACAATTAGCAATGCTTAAGGAGACATACAGATGCTCTTGCAAAGTGGTTAAACACATCATTTAAATTAACTCTGAACAAAAAATGCACTACTGGTTTAAAGGCTGTGACACACTGCAAGCGATGCGGCGCGAAAGGAAGAAGCTGCTTCGCACCACGTTGCATCACTTCTGAAGTTCAAATATTTAATCTCTGACGCAGTAGAGTACTCAGAGATGAAAAGGCAGGACACATTGAGTGCACACAGCTGCAGCTGCATCTACACACTGTGCGCCGTTCCGCTTGCAGTCTGTCACAGCCTTAAAGCTGTGACATACTGCAAGCGATGAGGCGCGAGGTGAAGCAGCTGCTTTGCACCACGTCGCATCGCTTCTGAAGTTCAAATATTTCATCTCTGAGCGCTCAGCTACGCAACCTGATGCAGCAGAGTGCTCAGAGATGAAAAGGCAGGACACACTGAGCGCGCACAGCCACATCTACACGCTTTGAGCCGCGACACTTGAAGTGTGCCACAGCCTTCAAAGCTGAACACTGTCACTAAACCATTTAGGGCGGCATATGTACATAGCCTCCATTCACCAGCTGTATTCAACTCAGAATTGGGGCTTTATTTAGCTCAATATATGAAGCTGGGGGAGGACAAGGTAACTGACTTGTTCTGGATGTTTTATGTCCGCCGAGGGTAACAATAAGTAGTAAGGTGACCACTGCTACTTATATCATGCTAGCCTGTCCCGCAAGGGATCAAATGCAGCTTTCATTGCTTAGTACATTGAGTCCTATGTGTTTAACTTTACAGTAGTTAAAGGGACAGTCTACTACAAAATGTGTATTGTTTAAAAAGATAGTTAACGCCTGTACTATCCATTCCCCAGTTGTGCACAAACAACATGGTTATATTTTTATACTATATAACCTTTAAACCTCTACATTTCTGCCTGTTTCTAAGCCCCTGCAGGTCGCCTTTATCTCAGTGCATTTTTATAGGTTTACACAGCAAGACACCACTAGTTCATGTGTGCCAAAGATAACATTGTGCTCACTGCCATGGAGTTATTCATGAGTCAGCACTAACTGTCCAAAATGCCAGTCTGTAAATAGCCCTGAGATAAGAGGGCAGTCTGCAAGAGGCTTAGATACAAGGTAATCACATAGGTAAAAGTATATTAATATAACCGTGTTAGATGTGCACAACTGGGGAATGGTAAATAAAGGGTTTATATATCTTTTTAAACAATAAAAATTTTAGACTAGACTGTCCCTTTAAAGGGACATTGTAGTATAAAAATACAATACTCTATTTTGTTAGAGCATTTTATATATTCCTATCTTTTTATAATGTGTTTAACTCTTTTGAAAGATCGTAACATTACCTTTTGGATACAGCAAATGACTGGAACATACACATGTATGTCTGTCCCTTATTTGTTCACCAGCTGTATATGGAGTGTAACTTTTATTGTTTATATATTCTCTTTCCAGGGGTTTAGCACATAGTAAAAGAATAGGATCTGTTCTAACACATTTTATTTTTTTTGACAAAAGCAAAAACACTTTTACAATTGTCAGCAAACTATTTATTTAAGAAATTACAACAGTATTTACCATTACGTAGTGAGGTAAATCAATGTAAGTCAAAGTCAAAAAATATTTTACATCATGTACAGTAAATAAAAGGGTCAATATTGCTGGTCAAAAATATACTATTTGGAAAGGCCAAAAAAATTGACCACAAAGATAAGGGGGAAGTAAAAAAAATAAACTTTCATGGTTCAGATGGAACAAGCAGTTTTAACAGACTTTTCAATTTACCTTAGGAGCAGCAATGTACTATTGGGGGCTAGTTGGTGATTGTTGGCTACACACCTATGCCTCTTATCATTAGCTCATGAGCTTTAATCAACTAGGTCCCAGTATTGTACTGCTGCTCTGGAGCTGACTTAAAGGGATACTGAACCCAATCTTTTTTTTTTCATGCTCCTATTATCAATTTATCTTTGTTCTTTTGGTATCTTTTTTCGAAAAAGCTAGAATGAAAGCTTACCAGCCGGCCTATTTTAGGTTCAGCACCCTGGATAGCACTTGCTAATTGGTGGCTGCATTTAGCCACCAATCAGCAAGCACTACCCAGGTGCTGAACCAAAGATGGGCCGGCTCATAAGCTTTTATTCCTGCTTTTTCAATTAAAGATACCAAGAGAACAAAGAAAAATTGATAATAGGAGTAAATTAGAAAGTTGCTTAAAATTGCATGCTCTATCTGAATCATGAAATTAAAACCCCCCAAAATGTATGCTTACCTGATAAATTTCTTTCTTTCTTGACACGGTGAGTCCACAGATCATTTAATTACTATTGGGATAATCACCTACTGGCCAGTAGGAGGCGGCAAAGAGCACCACAGCAAAGCTGTTAAATATCACCTCCCTTCCCTCCAACTCCAGTCATTCGACCGAAGTAAAGGAGATAAAGGAAGCAACAAGGTGCAGAGGTGCCTGAGGTTTATAACATAACAAAAAACACCCTGTCATCAAAAACAGGGCGGGCTGTGGACTCACCATGTCAAGAAAGAAATACATTTATCAGGTAAGCATAAATTTAGTTTTCTTTCAAATTACACGGTGAGTCCACAGATCATCTAATTACTGTTGGGAATCAATACCCAAGCTAGAGGACACAGATGATAAGGGAGGGACAAGACAGGGAACCTAAACAGAGGGCACCACTGCTTGAAGAACCTTTCTCCCAAAGGAAGCATCTGCCGAGGTAAAAGTTTTAAACTTATAGAATTTTGAAAAAGTGTGTAGAGAGGACCAAGTTGCAGCCTTGCAAATCTGTTCCACAGAAACTTCATTTTTGAATGCCCAGGAAGAGGAAACAGCCCTCGTAGAATGAGCCGTAACCTTCTCAGGAGGCTGCTGTCTAGCAGTTTCATAGATGAAGCGAATTATACTCTTCAGCCACAAAGAGAGAAGTAGCCGTAGCTTTCTGCTCCTTACGTTTCCCAGAGAAAACTACAAACAGATCAGAAGACTGAGGAAAATCCTTAGTCACCTGTAAATAGAATTTCAGAGCACGAACCACGTCTAGGTTGTGCAGAAGACGTTCCTTATGAGAAGACAGATTAGGACATAAAGAAGGAACAATCTCCTGATTAATGTTCCGATCTGAAACTGCTTTAGGAAGAAAACCTAATTTAGTACGTAAAACAACTTTATCCGAATGAAAAATAAGGTACGGAGACTCATACTGTAAAGCGGAGAGCTCAGAGACTCTACGAGCAGAAGAAATAGCAACAAGAAACAAAACCTTCCAAGATAACAACTTAATATCTAAGGAATGCATAGGCTCAAATGGAGCCTGCTGAAGAAACTTAAGCACAAGATTAAGACTCCAGGGAGAAGTAACAGGTTTGAACACAGGCCTGATTCTGACCAAGGCCTGACAGAACGATTGAACATCTGGAACCTCTGCCAGACGTTTATGTAAGAAAATAGACAAGGCCGAAATCTGACCCTTCAAGGAACTTGCCGATAAAAACCTTCTCCAAACCTTATTGGAGAAAAGATAAAATCCTAGGAATCTGAACTCTACTCCAAGAGTAGCCTTTGGATTCATACCAATACAGATATTTTCGCCATATCTTATGGCAAATTTTCCTGGTAACAGGCTTGCAAGCCTGAATCATGGTCTCAATGACCAAATCTAAAAAAACACGCTTAGATAAAATTAAATGTTCAATCTCCAAGCAGTCAGCTTCAGAGAAACTAGATTTGGATGAAGGAAGGGCCCTTGAAGTAGAAGGTCCTTCCTTAGAGGAAGCTTCCAAGGGGGGAGAGATGACATCTCCACTAGGTCTGCATACCAAATCCTGCGAGGCCATGTCGGAGCAATGAGAATCACCGATGCTCTCTCTTGCTTGATCCGGGCAATGACTCGAGGAAGGAGAGCGAACAGAGGAAATAGGTATGCAAGACTGAAGTTCCAAGGAACTGCCAGAGCATCAATCAGAACAGCCTGAGGGTCCCTGGACCTCGACTTGTACCTCGGGAGCTTGGCATTCTGATGAGATGCCATGAGATCTAGATACGGCTGTCCCCATTTGAGAATAAAGTTGGAAAACACTTCCGGATGTAATTCCCATTCTACCGGGTGAAAGGTCTGTCTGCTCAGAAAATCCGCTTCCCAATTGTCCACTCCTGGAATGTGGATTGCAGATAGACAACAGTTGTGGGTCTCTGCCCATTGACTAATCTTGGACACCTCTTTCATGGCCAAAGAACTCAGAGTTCCACCCTGATGTTTGATGTAAGCCACTGAGATTATGATGTCCGACTGAAATCTGATAAACCGGGCAGAAGCTAACTGAGGCCAGTCCAGAAGAGCATTGAAGATTGCTCTTAGTTCTAGAATGTTTATGGGGAGAACAGATTCTTCCCGAGTCCATGTCCCCTGAGCCCTTAGGAGGCCCCAGACTGTTCCCCAACTTATCAGGCTGGCGTCCGTTGTCACTATCACCCAGGTAGGTTTGCGAAAACAGGTTCCCTGGGAGAGATGATATTTAGACAGCCACCAAGGAAGAGAATCTCTTGTCATCTGATCCAAATTAATTTGCGGAGACAGATCCACATAATCCCTGTTCCACTGCCGAGCATGCATAATTTCAGAGGTCTGAGATGGAAACGAGCAAAAGGAATAAAATCCATGGCGGCTACCATCAGACCTATTACCTCCTTACATTGAGCCACTGATGGATGAGGAGAGGACTGAAGAGACAGACAAGAATCGAAAAGCTTGGATTTTCTGACCTCTGTCAGAAATATCTTCATTAGAACTGAATCTATTATGGTTCCCAAGAAGACTACCCTTGTAGATGGAATTAAGGAACTCTTTTCCAGATTCACCTTCCACAGTGAGAACGCAGGAAGGATAAAAGCATCTCCGTGTGGGAGATTGCTAGATGAAAGGACTGGGCCTGAACCAGAATGTCATCCAGATAAGGCGCCACTGCAATACCCTGTAACCAGAGCACTGCCTACAGAGATCCCAGAACCTTTGAAAAAATTCTGGGAGCTGTAGCAAGTCCGAAGGGAAAAGCCACAAACTGAAAGTGTTTGTGGAGAAAGGCAAATCTCAGAAACTTGTGATGATCCCTGTGGATGGGAACATGAAGGTACGGATAGATCCCAAACACAACATAAGAACGCCCCTTTTTATCTTGTCGACAGATAATCTTGAGAGAAGAAATCTGCCCCTGGGGGGAAAGGTCTTGAATTCTAGTTTGAATCCTTGGGACACAATGTCTATCGCCCAAGGATCCTGAACATCCCAAACCCAAGCCTGAGTGAAAAAGGAAAGTCTGCCCCCCAAAAGATCCGGTCCTGAATCGGGGGCAGACCCTTCATGCTGACTTTGATTCATTAGCTGGCTTCTTGGATTGCTTTCTCTTATTCCAAGATTGGTTGGGTCTCCAGGCAGGTTTGGACTGTTCCTGTTTTGTAGAGGGAGAAGAAGGTTTACCATTGAAGTTTCGAAAGGAACGAAAATTACTCTGAAGTCCCTTCTGCTTATTTCTCTTATCCTGAGGAAGAAAATGTCCTTTTCCTCCTGTAATGTCAGAAATAATCTCAGCCAAGGCTGGGCCAAACAACGTCTTACCCTTGTAAGGAATAGCCAAAAGCCTAGACTTATACGACACATCTGCAGACCAAGATTTCAACCATAAATCTCCGCAAGCCAGAATGGCAAAACTAGAAATCTTTGCTCCCAATTTGATAACCTGATGGGAAGCATCAGAAATAAAAGAATTAGCCAATTTAAGAGCCTTGATCCTGTCCTGGATCTCTTCAAGGGGAGTGTCTGTTTAATACACACCACATGTTGCCATTGTAACCCCTGGTGAACATACATTTTCTTAAGAAATCCCTCCAGTTTCTTATCCATAGGATGCTTAAAAGAACAGCTATCCTCTATGGGAATAGTAGTTCTCTTAGCTAAAGTGGAAATTGCCCCTTCCACCTTGAGGACCGTTTGCCAAGACTCCTTAATAGAGTCATCAATGAGAAACATCTTCTTAAAAATAGGAGAAGGAGAAACACCTTTCTCCCTTCCTTAACAATAATTTCTGTAGCCCGATCTGGTACGGGAAAACGTTCCAGCATGGAAGGTACATCATAGTACTTGTTAAGTTTGCTAGATTTTTTAGGGTTGACAACGAAAGTAGTGTCAGAGTCGTCCAGAGTAACCAACCACTCCCTGAGTAGTAAACTGAGGTGCTCTAGCTTAAACCTGAAGGATACAACTTCAGCATCAGAGGAAGGAATTACACTGTCAGAATCTGAGATCTCACCCTCAGATGATACTGAAGAATCCTCCCCATTAGATCTATCAGAGAAATATTCGGAATAGCCACGACCGGACACCTTACGCACTGATTCTTTAGACTTCCTCTTGCGCTTTCCCTGTAGCATGGGAAAAGCAGACAATGCTTTAGAAACTGCAGAAGACAAGTCTTGCAAGGAGACCCCAGCCAGAGCTTGAGAGGAAGCGCAGGGCACTGAATTAATGGGTACTGAAATTTGGGACACCTGAGGAGAAAAATGCGGCATATTTTGAACATTGTCAGAAGACTCCTGGACAGCATTCGTCTTAGACAATATTGGCTCAAAAAGTCTATCCTTAAAATTTTAAGTTCTCTCAACACATGAGGAACAAAAAGGAATTGGTGGTTCAATATTAGCATTCAAACATAAAGGACATCTGTAATCTACAACAGAGTCTTTGTCCATCTTAACAGAATAAATATAAATAATTAAATAATTAAATTATGAACACATTTAATAAAGAAAAAACCGTTACTGTCTCTTTAAATTTTAAAAATAAACTGCTTTATTTTTGATGCAATGTAAAAAAGAAACTGCTTTATTTTTTGAATAAAAACAAAAACATTAGGGGGGCGGAGCTAGCCAGCGCCCAAAATGGTCGCAGGTGCCTAGAGCTCCGAAGGTAAGGTCGGCTCTATTGCAGCATAAGCCCTAAGAAAATGTGAGTGCGGGGCAGAAAATACTGTCACTCGATCCCTGACAACTCTTAGCGCTCCCGGTGGTCGTCGGAGGGACCCGGGAGAACAACGGACCCAGCCACAGCTCAGTGCGGCCTCCCGCGGCTTCTCTGGGGCCTAACCGGAGCTACGCATCAAGCCCACGCACATTCTTTAGGGGTCGCTGGAGGAGTACAACCTATTAATTCACCCCTCACCACGTAGCAGAGAATCGCATCTGTCAGCCCGTGAACGGGTGGAAGTGGACTATTTTACCGCACAGAGCTCGTAGGGTAAGTGAGAGGGGGCGGCCTGCAACGGAACATCACATCGCAGCGTGGCAATCACTATGTGCTAACCCCTCACAGCCCAAATATTATGCCCGCACTTAGCAACATAAGACCCGCCTAAGAAGCACCCCACATGGCAGCGGTATAATTAACCACATGGCCTAAGAACAGCCTACACATCACCGTCTGTGAGACCCAATATCCCTGCTAAGACTGTGCCTCACTAAACAGCCTTCAACTTTATCAAGCATTTATCCCCACAGGGAAAGCATATCTCTCACAAAGGGAGCCTCATAATCAGACTTGTCTCTATTCACCAGGGGCATATTGTTTATAGCTACAGCTGCTTCCTCACGCAGCAGCGGCCTCACACAGTGGCAAAATTTTCTCTCAATGTGTCAACTAAAAGGGCTCCCAGAGCTGATAAGACAAGCAAGAGCAGTTCCTCTGTAACCCCCACAGTACACAATTTTTTCAAAGCGGTGGAGTTAGTTACCACTGAGCAAGCTGATGACCACATGAAAGTGCCATCTCCACCCCCAGACCTTGCACCTGAGGGGGCCCCAGAGACAATGATAACTAAAGCAGATCTGCAGACCCTCCCTTCAAAGGAGGACTTTAATAAATTTATAGGGCAAGTCAGTTCCATGATAAAAACTAGTCTATCTGAGGTCAGAAGGGAGATAAGTGAAATTGGCTTCAGAATAGCCCAAATAGAAGAGGATGCGGAACACACAGATAGAATATTAGACGACCAGATGCGCCACATGACACAACACTCCACTATCATAAGTCAACTGCAGGACCAGGTGGAAGACATGGATAACAGGGGGCAGCGTCAGAACATCAGAATCAGGGGGGTCCCTGAGCACATTAAGACCTCGGAACTCCTCCAATACTTACAAGTCCTATTCAATACCCTGATGGACAATGACGAAGCAGTGGAATACCCTTTAGACCGTTACCACAGAGCTCTGAGACCCCCCCAAAAGATTCTGCCCCCCCACGGGACATTGTAATTAAATTTACAAGCTTTAGAGACAAAGAGAATATCCTTTCAGCGGCCAGGAAAAAATCCCACATTTCACATAATGGGTGCACCTTACAAGTTTATGCAGACCTTAGCCAGCTGACCCTGAGTAAAAGAAGGGAGGCCAGGTATCTCACCCTACACCTAAGAGATCTTGGTATCCCCTATAGATGGGGCTTCCCCTTTAGCCTAAGAGTGATAAAGGACAATACCACTGCGGTTTACAGAACAGCAGAGGATCTGGAGGACTTTTGTTCGCTCCTTAAAATCCCGAAACCCAGGGGCGGAGCCTAGCCACAGACAGAGATGGCAGCTTTCTAAAAAAGCTCTGAGGCCCCTGCCGTGCATACACTTAAACAAGTGCACCCACAATATAATGCTACACTGGCTAATGCATTTTTAATCGTCTAAAACGACATGCAGTGGCCTGAGATGCTTTAAAAATAATTTGCCTGCACATAATACCCACGGAGCCGAAGATTAGGACCACTGTGCCTAGGCCTGTCTGGACCCAACCACCACAAGTAAACACCCCTGTCTGTCGGCTGGCCTTACCGGTCGGGTGATAGATGTTGCAATGACAGTGTGGATCACTGTAGCATCCAGGACGGATGGAGTCGCTTTAGTTCCGGTGTCGGCCTGAACCGAAGAGAGCCGGTGCGCTCCAACACGGATTACCTGGGGCCCAACGCATGCACTTTCCGGTACGCTGTCCCTGAGGAGACTTACTTACCTCACCTTGAACAGCCGCCTAACGATCCCGGGCAGAGGAGATATACCGGCCCAGGGAGAAAACGAGGAGTGGACCTGGATGGGGACACGATACCAGCTCCACGAGGGGATTACTGCTGATATATAACAAGGTAATGTGCACAATTGCCCCTAACTGATCCCCTATTAGAAGGCCCCTCTAAGTGATCTGACAAAGGAGCTGAGGAAATAGAGTGTACAACACTTCCACGACCGCCTGATAAGCTGACCACGCAACTATATAGGCCACATTACAGGAGAAAGCCCTGATACTATCACGGGCCTGGCAAACAGTACTCATATTAACATAAGCTCTGGGGTAATAGCACACAACTGTAACAGGCACCTATCAAACATTAATGCCTTGAGCTTTGGGAATTCTCTGCAATGCTTATTAAATACATGATAAATAGAAGTGTCCCCAATACAACACAAAACATCTGCCCCTCAGAAAAATAATTGACTGTAAGAATCTTGTATTCAGGCCCATCACCCCACATTAGCCTTACAATACGCAGATCAACTGTGCATATGTGATGTCTAGTAAAAGACATTCCAGGCCTCCTAAAAACTCTCAAACTACTATGATGGACAGCTATCTAATAACTACTGAACCAGCAGCCCCTTCAGGGAGACCTGAGACACACCATAAAGATATGACAACACAGGCTCATGGCTCTGATACAGTACCTAATCATCAGAACTGTGTAACTAAAGAGGACCTTAAACTTCTTTCTTCAAAAGCAGATATAAAAGAGGCTATGAGGGACTTTAAATCCATGTTCCAAGAGCTAAAAAAAGATATCTCAGCTGTGGACCGCAGAGTAACTCAAGTAGAGGAAAAGCATGTAACACTCAGCTCTGATCTCCAGCATCAAGCCAGCTTCCTTCAGGCGCAAGAGAGTACAGTACATACGCTAATGGAGAGAATAGAGGATCTTGAGAACCGCAGTCGGAGGAACAACCTCAGGCTGCGGGGAGTTCCTGAAACAATAGAACCCCCAGACATACAAGAATATATCCAAGATTTTGTCGCATACCTCAGAAATGAAGTGGCGGGGCCTGAGATCCAGATTGAAAGAGCACACAGGGCGCTGCGCCCCAAACCTCCAGGGCGGGCGCCACCCAGGGACATCATCTTAAAGCTACTCTCTTTCAAGGAAAAAGAAGAAGTGCTGAAACTGGCCAGAAATAAGCAACAAATAGTGTTCAGGGGAGTGGAGCTGCAGGTGTACTCAGACTTGAGTCCAACTACCCTCCAAAAGAGGAGAGACCTGAGGTTTGTCACGACTGCTCTGAAAGCCAACAGAATCCCGTACAGATGGGGCTTCTCTACAAGCCTCATAGTCACCAAAAATAATGCCACACATGTCCTCAAGACTCCAGCAGATCTTCCAGTGTTCAACCAAGCACTGGGTCTTAACATAAGACTTCCTATAAGGACCCCTGCGGTCCCAGAGGGCCCAGCTGATGGGGAACCCAGTGGCTTGCAACACATACAAGACTGAGCACAAGGGACAATCTCATACCATTATTGGAATCTAATGACTTGTCTGATTCTAGCCCCAGAACTAGGTCTGGGAATCATCATTCTGGACAATGAGAATCGCTTCAGATAAGTTATTAATCTATGATGTTGAATTCTGTGTTGTTGCTTAGTTAATGACAACCCCTATGGTTGATTTACCAAATGTTTAAGATAATAATATTAGATACATGTATATAGTTTGTATATCACCACTGTTTAAACGCATCTTTACAGGTTTGGACAGTAGCATATAGCTTTCACATAGCTTAGACTCTGACGTCGGTTAGACCCCCCTACTGAACGAAACCAGAATAACCCTTAGACTCCACTGCAAAATAACAGACATCCCGCTCCTACACCTCAACAAGGCTGACTTAAAACATGACATCCAACTGATACTGACAGCCCATTGAGAATAGACCAATAAGGGAGAATTATGGGAAGATACATGTAATATCCAGGAGTTAGCCGACAGCGGGGAACATGACGCAACTACAACCTCCCCACTAAATACCCTATTACCAAACAGTAGACATCCCAATACAGATCCTGTCTATTAACCATATGACCAATTGGTATTAGACGAGAAGACCATAGACATAACATACCACAACCATAGACGATACTGCATCAGATAGCATGTGGAATCCAAATACAACTGTGGTGGATGACCTCCTACGTATGGATATGTAGATGAGATACATCTAGTCTACCCCAGGTCTTGACAATATAGCAACAGGACCACTGAACTATGCCAGAGGTTAAGTGACTAGTAGAACTCTCTAAAAGTATAGGCCATTGTTTTTTTTTTTTTTTTTTTTTCTTATTTTCATAATATTGTTCTTATCTTGAATCACATAGGGGTTATTTATGTTAATTTATGGCTAAAGAGACGCAGGAAAAGTTGTAAAAATGCACTTTTTAGATGCACTTGTTACTATTAATGTTTATTCTAAAGAAATGTTTTTATAGTGTAAGCCGGCAGGGACCACTACCCCTGCTTTAGTTGTTTATTGTTCACGTTTGTTTTTTACTAGATTGATCTAAATTTGTGTTTCATAAGATATAGCTCACCCTCACCACTAGGAGTGTGACACACAGGTTGGATCATCCTCAAACTCACCTCAGGGTGACATAATTAATTTCCTTCCCTCCCCCCCCCCTCCCTTTGCTCCAACCCTATACTAACCTTCTACCTTCCCCCTCCTGCCCCCCTTCCCCTCTTTTACTCACTTCCTCCACCTCTTCTCCCCCCCTTTTTTTTTTTCTCTCTCCCCCTAGCCTACTGCCTTTGATAATGGCGACCCCTCACTCGAGAAAAGCGCCCCGCCCCATGGAGCTGATCTCCATAAATATGAAGGGCCTAAATAGTCCAGCCAAGCGTTCAATGGTGTTGAGAGACCTACACAGACAGGGGGGTGATATTATCTACTTGCAAGAAACACATTTTGCACGGGGGCATGAACCTCGTTGGTTTAATCGACAATACCCCTTAGCATACTTTGCCTCCGGCCCACGGAAAAAAAAACGGGGTGGGTATTCTTTTCAGTTCAGACTTGCCTTTCAAACTGACACAAGCACATAGAGACCCAGGGGGTAGATACCTGATCCTAATAGGCTCAATCTACAATAGACCCATAACACTAGTTAATGTTTACTGCCCCAATCAATCTCAGCAGGTCTTCTTCCATATGGTTTTAAATAAGGTGCTTGAAGTACAATCGGGCATTTTATTCCTGGGGGGAGACCTAAACGCTCCTCTAGATCCAACTTTGGATACCTCTGATGGTGTCTCCAGCATTCCCCATAAAGCTCTCAAACGTATATCATCCTACCTCAGAGACGCTGCATTGCATGACATTTGGCGATCACAACACCCCTCCTCTAAGAACTTCACATTCTACTCCCACCCCCATAGAAAATACTCCAGAATAGACTACTGGTTTACAGACGCGACAGGACTCACAATCACCACAGACAGTAACATACTTCCTATCACTTGGTCCGATCATGCCCCGGTCACCTGCACAGTAGCATGGTCTGATACACCGGTTACGCCTTATATCTGGAAGTTGGATGATCTCATGTTGGATGACCCAGTTTTCAAACGGGAGGTAGAGATAGCACTAACAGAATTCTTTCAAATACACAAAGACTCGGGTTCCCAACCCGCCATAATCTGGGAGGCTCATAAATGTACGATTAGAGGCCTCTTTCTTAAGCAGAAAGCCAGACTAGTCAGGATGAGAAGAGAGAAGTACCGCAGTCTGCTCCTTGAGGTGGACAAAGCGGAAAGTGCACATAAGATTGCGCCCTCAGATGATACACTAACTAGGAACTTGATGCAAGCGAGAGCTGACCTCTTGAAATTTCTTCAAGTGGACTATCAAAGGGCGGCCTTAATTCTAAGACAACAGTTCTTTTAGCAGGGAGATAAAGCTGGACGATTACTGGCCAGAGCCATAGCGCGGAAAAAGAGGAAGCATTATGTGCACAGCATGATCCACCCGGACGGGGAAACTAAAGAAGATGGTAAATCTATCGCTGAGATCTTCGGATCTTATTATGCGACACTATATAACATACAGAAACTAGTAGACATACGGGAAGATCCTGCCCCTCAAGCGCGCGAGACACAAAAAATACTTGAGTATCTCGGGAGGGTGGATGTCCCCAAACTCTCTGTACAAGATTCAGAGGCTTTGGAATCTCCATTCACACTGCTTGAAATCAAGCAAGCCATTAAGGATTTAACATCTGGGAAAAGCCCAGGCCCAGATGGATTTGGGGCCAAGTACTATAAAGTTTACAAAGAAGCCCTGGCACCTGAAATGCTGATCCTCTTTAACCAATTATCAGACTCACCGGTCCTACCTAGCTCGATGCTAGAAGCCCACATTGCAGTAATCCCCAAACCAGGTAAACCAGATAATAGACCAGAGAATTACCGCCCCATATCGCTGCTGAATTTCGGATATCAAGATCCTGGCAAAGATTATAGCTAATCGCCTCAATAGACATCTGCCACAGCTGATCTCAATGGACCAAGTGGGATTTGTCCCGAGGCGAGAAGCCAGCGATAACACCCTCAAGGTCCTTCAAATTATAACCTATGCCCAAAACACTACAACCCCGCTGGCCCTGGTCTCTACGGACGCTGAGAAAGCGTTTGACCGGGTCAGCTGGGTGTTCATGCAACACACATTGGAGAAATTTGGCTTCGGCCCTAAATTTATAAATGGGATCATGTCCCTATACTCGTCACCGAACGCGAGGGTCAGGGTAAACGGTACACTCTCCAATACCTTTTTAATTTGTAACGGGACAAGACAAGGCTGTCCCCTCTCCCCACTCCTGTTCGCATTGACAATCGAGATCCTGGCGAGCAAAATCCGAACAAATCCAGAAATAAAAGGTATTTCCATAGGGGACTCTGTACATAAGCTAGCCATGTACGCCGATGATGTCTTATTAATGATATCGGACGTGGGGGGGTCCCTAGTGGCAGCCCTAGATGAGTTCACACATTTCGGAGAGGTATCGAACTTTCTTTTGAACCTCACAAAATCTGAAATTATGAATGTCACAATCCCTTGCAGGGAGTTCGGGTCACTGGAGGGTAAATGCCCACTTCAAATAGCATGTGGCAAAATGAAATATCTTGGCATCTATCTTACACCAAGTATAAAGGAGATTGTTGATATGAATTACAAAAGCATTAGAGATGAGATCCTTAAAGACCTGTCAAGCTGGAAAAATAAAACCATCTCTTGGTTGGGTCGCATTGGGGTGGTCAAAATGAATGTCATACCACGTGTGCTTTATATCCTGCAGACCATCCCATCGTCAACAGCTTCTCATCTTATCCACCAGATACAATCGGCCATGGAATCCTACATATGGAGAGACCTGAAGCCGAGAATCAATAGGAAAACTACTTTCCTGCCGCGGAATAGGGGAGGACTGGGCATACCAGACCTACAGGTGTACCAGGCCGCAATATACCTCCAAAGATTGGTGGAGTGGTGCCACAACTCGGAGCAAAAGGCTTGGGTTCGCATAGATAATATGATATTAGGGAGAGGGAACGTTGGAACCCTTGCATGGATCACACGTGATGGAAGACCTTCCATGATTCGGCTCTACCCCATGATAGCAGAGGTTCTCTCAGCTTGGGATAAATTGGTTAAAAAAGCCCCTCATATCTCTACCCCGTTCTCGCCGGTTACTCCGCTCAGAGAAAATCCCGAGATGGAGTTTCTACCAAGATCTAATCTCCCGGACAAGACCTATGGTCTTAGAGATTCAGCAATATACAACATACTCCATCAGGGTAAATTGAAATCCCAGACGGAGCTAACTGAATGGGACAGCAAAGTTTTTAGCTCATGGTTTACTGTAGCTCAGGCTAAACACTATCTTGACACACACGAAGCGAGACTAGACCTGACGAGACACAGAACATACTTTGAAACCCTATGCACAACGACCTCACACCCTACCCACCTGATTTCACAACTCTATAAGTTATTACAACAGGGTGGAGACAATTACCTGCCAGGTTATACCCAGACATGGCAAAAGGAACTAGGTCAGGAGATAGGGCACAAAGAGTGGAATAAAATCTTCGACAAAACGAGCCTCAATATCTGCTAGGGTCCAGGAAACACAGTATAAACTGCTGAGTAGGTGGTACTTGACCCCCCAAAGATTGAAACACATATACCCACATGCGAATGGGGGATGCTGGAGAGGATGCGGGGAAAATGGCACTCTCCTACATATCTGGTGGTCCTGTCCCCTGCTGACACCTTACTGGAATGATATAATGGCAGAAATGAGCAGGATCCTTGAAATAATTGTCCCCCCAATCCCAGTTACCTGCTCTATCACCAGTTACCAAAGATTACTAGAGAAGACAAATACCTCCTTTTTATACGAATGCTCAATGGAGCAAAGAACTTGCTCCCCATTTACTGGAAGAAGCAGACCGTCCCTAGTATTCAGGAATGGAAAAACAAAGTTACTGACCTGCTGAGACTTGAAAGGTATCACTATCTCAAAGTTGGGAAGCTATGCACACACGAAATGATGTTGCTAACCTGGGAGGGTAGAGGACTCTGATTAATTAGTAAACTATTTATGGTAGACACTGTAAACCATAGTAGCAACAGGCCCCTTCCCCCCTTTTCTTTTTTTTTTTTTTTTCTCCCCCTTACTCCACCCTTCCCCTTTAAGCTGAGACGACCATCTCTCCTTACCCCACACTAACTTTCCACCCCCCTACTTACCCCTACGCGGAACATAGTTCTGCCTATGACTACGTATTGTGGATTGATCACTAAACCTATATTATAACTGAAATCAATAACGACCATCATTAAACAGCTGAAGTCTAATGTTTATGCACCATAGTCAGTATACAATTCTATAGTATCTGATGAAGTTTTTTATGCTGTTTGTTCTGAATCATTTGTTATTAACTGCGAAATGCCTTAGTTGTGATACTGTACAAGTGTATAGACTTATGTAAAATTTGAATGACATACTGTACTTACATCAATGTTTTGTATTTATCACATTTCGCCAATAAAGCCTTTGAAAAAAAAAAAAAAATCCCGAAACCCAGCCTTCCAGCCCTTCAAGAGGGTCCAAAGGAACAGCGCATACCAAATCCACGGAGACAGGAGTGGACACAGGTCCCCTACAGGAGGAAAAATAGACCATCAGCAAAGAATCCTGATAACCAGGAAGTGACTACCTGACCCGTGGAACTTTCTTGGCAGTAGCATCTTGCCGCATTAGGCCAGCTGCTTGGCGAGGCTTTCTCCCTCTTTTATCGTGTCCCTCATTGGACTTATGAAGGGAGGACTTGAAAGAACTTTCACCGTTTGCCTTATCCTTTACGCTATTGGAATATGTAAAGTATGGTCTCTATTTATACACTTTATGTTTGGTTGTTACACAAAATGAATGCTTAAATAATGTTAGGTTGTTCTGTTTTTTATAGCCATCGGGGGTGTAGAGTGCTAGAAAGAGAAATATATATCTGGCTTAGTCTTACGCACTAAGGGTACTGATGCAGTTAAATGTCAATGTTGCCTTAATGTTATGATAATATATCTAAGACAATGTAACTGGAACATTAGTCCCAAGAACTCAAGACTCTACTGCCGACCTGCTACCACAAGGTGTAGCAGTTACTTATTCCCCTCAACCTCTAGTTAGTCGCCAGAGGCATAGGATGCTTCTAGTTAGTGTTCAAGTTTTACAGTTAAAATATGTTTATGTTTGTATTGTTTTCACTAATAGTGTCTCTTACCATTGCAGACATGCTCTTCTCAACCCTTCCCTTTCGGACCTTCTACCCTACATCCCTCATCCCTGGCCCGGCCAGAGCCACAAATGCCACACATCGGTTCACTGCCAGGTAATCCTTCCACTCACCACACTTCACCGGCACTCAGCCACCACACCTCTTCGACCACAATCACGCTCAACGCTCCATTCATATAGCAGCATAGCATGGCTTCATTAGGAACCCAGAAAATCTCCCACGCAGGACAGCACCGCATTAAACTTGTCTCTCAAAACACAAAGGGATTGAACTCCCCCACAAAGCGGTCTGTCGCTCTCTCTTGCTTTAAAAAATCCAGGGCGGATTTGGTTTTCGTGCAGGAAACACACTTTTCGAGGGACAACTCCCCCAGGTTTACAAATAGGTACTACCCTACTACATATTTAACTTCACAAACAGATAAACGGGGGGGGGGGGGGAGTGGGAATCCTGATCCATAGGTCATTGCCGTTCCAGTTATCCACTATGGAAGCGGACACCGGAGGTAGATGGCTTATCCTTGTTGGCCTCCTATATAACCGACCAATTACTTTGGTCAATGTATATGCCCCAAACCTGAAACAGGCTCAATTTTTCAAAAAGGTAACAAATAAGATATTACAAGTCCAGAAAGGATCATTAATCATGGCTGGTGACTGGAACGTTGCACTAGAACCGGAAGTGGACTGCTCCCAGGGCCGAGGCAGCATCCCTATTAAAACCCTCCAGGACATTAGATCATTCACTCATAAACTTGCCCGGATTGATGTATGGAGGGTTAAGCACCCGAGCCAGCGGAACTATACTTTCTTCTCTAACCGTCATAAGCGCTACTCACGCATTGATTATATCTTCACAGATCAAAACACCTATAGCTTAGTGAAAGATGCTGATATCGAGCCCACTAGTTGGTCAGATCACGCCGCAGTGTCGGCAACCTTAAATTGGTCTGATAAACCCCTAACCCCCTATACATAGAGACTAGACGAATCTCTGTTAAAAAACCCAGCTTTTTCTAAGCATATAGCAGAAAGGATAAAAGAATATTTCGCTCTCAACAACACATCAGATATTTCCCCACACACATTATGGGAAGCCCACAAATGCGTAATTAGGGGGGAAATGATCAAACATAAGGCAGGCCTGACTAAACGGTACCGGGAAACCTATAAGCTTATGATACAAAAGATCAGAGAGATAGAACAACGCCATAGGGCATCCCCGTCAGATAGGTTCATAACAGACGAGCTCAGAGGGGCGAGAAATGAAATAAATAGCCTAATATATAAAGAAGCCCAATCTAAAGCGCTGTACCTTAAGAAAATGTACCTAGCCAATTCCAATAAGATAGGGCCTTCCCTGGCGAGATCCCTTAGGGAGTAGAAGCTTAACTCTTATGTACACAGCATAACTGACTCGGCCGGTCACCAAGCCTTAGGCAGCCACCAAATCGTAGAACAATTCAGAACGTACTACAGCAAACTATATAACCTGCCGCAACCGCCACTAGCAGCGAACCCTATGGCGCGAGAACAATACATAGCGGAGGCTGACCTCCCGGCTCTTTCGGCAGAACAATTGCAGAAATTAGAAGCTCCCATCACGTCCTTAGAAGTACTCTTAGCAATAAAATCCCTTCCCCCACGCAAAAGCCCTGGCCCCGACGGGTTCACAAACTTATACTACAAAACCTATAGACAGCTCTTGGACCCGCATTTAACATCCATGTTTACAGCAATAGACACAACATTTTTTTGGCCCAAGTGTAACTTAGAAGCTCATGTCATAGTCCTGCCAAAGGCGGATAGGGACCCCCAAAAAGTAGAGAATTATAGGCCTATATCTTTGCTCAATTCTGATATTAAGATTTATGCGAATATTTTAGCAACACGCTTGAATTCAATTCTCCCTCAAATAATCCATGTGGACCAGACGGGGTTCAGCCCGGGGAGGGAGGCGCGGGATAATACCATCAGGGTAATTCAACTAATAGAGCATGCCAGCCGGTCGGAAACTCCTTCTATATTAATATCCACTGACGCGGAGAAGGCTTTCGACCGGCTGGACTGGAATTTTCTGCGCTCATGCCTGTCCGCCTTTAGCTTAGGCGATTTAATGACCCATAGAATTCTTAGCTTATATACCCAACCTTCAGCGAAAATAAAGGCTAACGGTGTTTTATCTGATAGCTTTGGAATTGGTAATGGCACAAGGCAGGGTTGCCCCCTGTCCCTGCTCCTCTTTGCCATATCCATGGAGGTGCTGGCCTCACATATTTGGCGCAACCCCAGAATAACAGGCATTATATAGTGCCCACACAAATTTCCTCATCAACGCGCAGAAGTCGGAAGTCCTAAACATTAACTTAAAAAAACAATCTTATGAAGCCTTACGCTCTTGTTGCCCATATAAGCTTAACCACGATAAACTTAAGTACTTAGGAATACAGCTCACGCCAACGTGCAACAAACTATTTAAGCACAATTACATTCCTCTCATGCATAAACTCAAAAGGGAACTTGACAACTGGCAACATAAACCAATCTCGTGGTGGGGCCGGATACAGGCTATCAAGATGACAGCCCTCCCGCAGATTCTCTATATATTACAAACTGTACCAATACACTTACCCCACACTTACATTAGTCAAATACAAACAATGTTAAACTCCTTTATCTGGGGAAATATTAAACCGTGCATTAGTAGGAAACTCATCACAGCCCCACTGGGAGAGGGAGGACTGGGTGTCCCGTCAATACTGTCATACCACCAGGCTGTGGTTATGCAGAGGGTAATTGAATGGCACAATACGACAAACACTAAAGCTTGGGCATCAATTGACTCTTTCCTCTTAAAGGCACCAAGTATTGGCCCACTCAGCTGGATTAAAAATTCGGCCGGACCCCCTGTGGCGGGGCAATCCCTACTCTATGGCCACCTATTTAGAACATGGGACGGGATCCGCTCCAAAATAAAAGGCATTTCGTCCCCCATTTCCCCAATGTCACCAATATTGTATAATGCAGAGTTTGTGGGGGGCATATTGGCGGAGAAACCTAGTCTGGCGGGAGGAGAACACACAACACCATTTGTCAACCTGGTATCTAACAACAAATTAAAGACACGCACACAACTTGCAGAAACGGTAGGCAGAGCTTTCTCGGGATGGCTCAAATATGCACAGCTCACACACCTACTGAATATCTCGCCCCATAGGGACAGCTTACTTAGAAACCTAACACAATATGAAAGGCTTTGTTTGACCGGTATTACACCCCGTGGCTCCTTATCAAAGTCGAAAAAAATGCTTGACGCAGCACTTACACCGAAACTCCCTTCGTGTAGATTGCACTGGCAGAGAGAACTGGGCATAGAGTTTTCCGAGGAGCAATGGCAGATTATCCTACACCACACAGCTAAGTCCTCCTCATTACCCAGGTCCCTAGAGCTTAACCACAAAGTCCTATTCCGCTGGTACCTCACACCAGAAAGAATAAGGCAAATCTATCCGGGCGCGGGGGCAACCTGTTGGAGGGGATGTGGATCCGCTGGATCGATGTCCCATATCAGGTGGCAATGTATCTCTCTATCCCCATTCTGGAGGAGAGTAGAGATGGCCCTCAGGGAATTACTGGGGGCATCATTTAATTTATCACCTTCCCTTGCCCTTTTAAACCTTAAACCGGAAAAAATATGCAAATACAAATGGAAATTAACACAAATCAGTTTAAATAGCACCAGGGCTCTAGTGGCTCGGCACTGGAGATCTGCACGTATCCCCAAGATGCAGGAGTGGATCTCCCTCACCTCAGAACTCTTAGCGGCGGAGGAGTACTCCTACTATCGGAACGGCAACTTAACTTTTTTCCACAATGTCCAGTTTTGCTGGGAAAGTCTTTCCCAAACTCTCCAGTCACCGGAGGTCATCGCTTTTTCAGATATGCCTTAATCTAAAAGGGCGCCCCGGCCGGGCATCCTTTTCCTCCCCCTCTCCCCCTCCCCCCCCTTCTCCCCCCCCCACCCTTTCCCTCCCCTTCCACCTATTTCTGCATAGCAGGTTGTGAACTAATCGGAGATGTAGATGTTGTTATTTGCATGCATGGTATAGACAGTTTATTGCAGTATGTTATGTATATTGGCACCGGAAAGAAAGGATTTCAAGCTTTACATCACTCATTGATATCAGCCTTATCCGGGACTTTGCATGCATGAGCAGAGACAAGGCTGGGGAGACTTTTCCACAATGTATTTCTCCATGGGCCACCTGAACAAACCCTCAATCTCAAAATGACCCTCACACACGTGTGATCAATTGTGAGGGTGGCCATCCTTTGAGCTATTACGCTCCTCTTGGATTGTAACAATACATTGTAGTCTCTGAGTTTTACATGGATTAACATGCTGTAATAATTGCTAGGAAGCATTGCGCTCACAAGCGTGCACTTCCATAGGCTCCTATGTGAGCCTCGTTCCCAGCCGTGAGATGCAGCATTAGAACCTTGCGCAGCGAAGGGTGTAATTAGCGCAGCGAAGGCAGGAAAGTGTAAATATATATAGGTTTTATATACATATATATGCATGTGTTAACGTGTGTTTATACTCATATTAACACATACATATATAGGTATATAAGCATATACATATACAGTATATTTACTGGGAACACAAAGTTCCCATAGACCACAATGTAAAGGCCCTTTTCAGTGACATTTTTCTTCTAACACCCAACAGCCACTGATTTTATCCCCCAAAAACTGCTAAATGCAGTTTTCATTTTTAGAAAAAACAAAACAAAGTGCTACATTAAAGAAAAAAGAAAAGAAAAAAAAAACTAACATTGTATTTTGGGGGCATTTGGGGCACATTTGTAAAATTAACCAGAGATCTGATCTCTGGTTAATTGTATAAGCGCTAAGCTGGTTATTTATCGCGAGTCCGCAAAAAGGCAAATGTGCCCATTTGTTGGAGTGTGATAATTTAGTGCTCTACTTGTAATCTAGCACAAAATGCTCTAACACAATAGAGTATTTTCTTTTTGTCCCTTTCAATTACAAGGGAGCATGATGTACTCATGATGATCTCATCTTCTACCTATTCCTAAATGTCTTTCTTTAAAGGGACATTAAATCCAAAATGTTTCTTTCATGATCCAGACAGAGAATACAATTTTAAACAACATTCCAATTTACCTCTATTATCTAATTTGCTTCTTTCTTTAGATATCCTTTGTTGAAGAAATAGCAATGCACATGGGTCAGCCAATCACACGAGGCATCTATGTGCAGCCACCAATCAGCAGCTACTGAGCCTATCTAGATATGCTTTTCAGGAAAGAATATCAAGAGAATTAAGCAAATTAGATAATAGAAGTAAATTAGAAAGTTGTTTAAAATTATATTCTCTATCTGAATCATGAAAGAAAAAATGTGGGTTTAATGTCCCTTTAATCTCCCTTCTGACTCTTCTACCTCTGTGTGAGTCATGGACAGGTACAAAAGTACTCGTTTACAAATTCAGGGCAGTGGGTTTGCTACAGTACCCCTAGAGCCAGCACTGCCCATCAACATTTAGTCATAAGTACGTTGTCAAAGGGATTAATTCACATATGTTTGTGAGGTAATCAAGGGACCTCCCTTAAAACACAAGATCATGTTCATTCATTTATCACTACAATAAAGAACGTCAAAACCCCAAACTGTTACCTAATGTTATAAAACCACAAAAACATCTCCACCCTTGTAGACATGCATTAAAGGGACAATATAGAATTAGAAACAAGTGCAATAACTGTCATCATTCAATACAAAAGCTAACAAGCTAACAACCAAAGCAGTATAAAAATACTGTGTACCAATTTTAAATAAAGGATATGGTCCTTATGTTGTTATACCCTGATGATAATAGTACTTCCCTATCAATTCTTCAGTTCTTTGTCTCTTTTCTTCCTCAAGAATGATCTCAAAGGAAGAGACAAAAAAGAGACAAATCCCCTTTCCCCTATAAATGGTTAAAAACATAAGGACTATATCCTTTATTTAAATGTTGTGTACAATGTTTTTATAATACTTTTATTATTAGTTTTTGTTTTAAAGGGACAATGTAATAGCTGATAAGAATAAGAGTTCACTGCTTTCAAAGCTGCAGCAGGATCACCCTTTCAAATGGACTGAGCTCTCTCCCATCTCCCACTGGAAAGTTGATTTCATTTTCTGCTGCTACCTATTGTTTACATAATATTAAAAGTTTTAGTATATGTGGTGGTTTCAACAGTAAGTAGCATTGGTTTTAAATATTACATTTAATATCCTTTGCCTTATGCTTACTTTGTTGTATTCTCAATTAATTTTTAGTATTTGCCATCTCATGCAATTTGTTCATTAGCACCAAAATGCACATAGGCTGCTGTGTCTCACATGACTGTCTTTCTCCTTCTCTGATTTTGTTTTACCTAATCTCAAAAAGTAATGATGCATAAAATGTTTCATTATTGAAAATATAAAATATGAAAATATGAAAAAATCTAAATATCCATCAAGTCTTACAAGAAATGTAACTATCTTTATAAGGGTACAACTCAATATTTTCAAGAAAATGTCTCACTGAAGCTCATTATTTTACAAAGAGACTATAATTTTAAGAGAACATCAGGATTTGACACTTGAACAAGTTGTCAGAAAATGATTGGTCTTAGAAAACTATGTAAAAAGCATATTGAATGTAAAGACCTTATAGAACAGTAAAATAAAAAAAAAACTTGCTAACAATTGGTACAATATTTTATAGGCATTTCAGCATTTAGATGCCCTGAATTTATTAAATTACTAAATATTAATAAATAATTAATAGATGTTTAACAAGAATATATTCTTTCCATTATATAAGAGAAAGAGAGAGAGAGATGGAGTTAGTAATGTTTATTGAAACTTACATCTTTTCATCACAGCATACTTAGGCCTAGATTTAGAGTTTGGCGGTAGCCGTGAAAACCAGCGTTAGAGGCTCCTAATGCTGGTTTTAGGCTACCTCCGGTAATTGGAGTCACTCAAAAAAGGGTCTAATGCTCACTTTTCAGCCGCGACTTTTCCATACCGCAGATCCCCTTATGTCAATTGCGTATCCTATCTTTTCAATGGGATTTTTCTAACTCCGGTATTTAGAGTCGTGTCTGAAGTGAGCGTTAGAAATCTAACGACAAAACTCCAGCCGCAGAAAAAAGTCAGTAGTTAAGAGCTTTCTGGGCTAACGCCGGTTCATAAAGCTCTTAACTACTGTACTCTAAAGTACACTAACACCCATAAACTACCTATGTACCCCTAAACCGAGGTCCCCCCACATCGCCGCAACTCGATTAAATATTTTTAACCCCTAATCTGCCGACCGCCACCTACGTTATCCTTATGTACCCCTAATCTGCTGCCCCTAACACCGCCGACCCCTATATTATATTTATTAACCCCTAATCTGCCCCCCACAACGTCGCCGCCAGCTACCTACACTTATTAATCCCTAATCTGCCGTCCGCACGCCGCCGCCAGCTACATTATCCCTATGTACCCCTAATCTGCTGCCCTAACATCGCCGACCCCTATATTATATTTATTAACCCCTAACCTGCCCCCCACAACGTCGCCGCCACCTACCTACAATAATTAACCCCTAATCTGCCGACCGCAAAGAGCCGCCAGCTACATTATAGCTATGTACCCCTAATCTGCTGCCCCTAACACCGCCGACCCCTATATTATATTTAATAACCCCTAACCTGCCCTCCCTAACATCGCCGACACCTAACTTCAATTATTAACCCCTAATCTGCCGACCGAATCTCGCCGCTATTCTAATAAATGTATTAACCCCTAAAGCTAAGTCTAACCCTAACACTAACACCCCCCTAAATTAAATATAATTTTAATCTAACGAAATTAATTCTCTCTTATTAAATAAATTATTCCTATTTAAAGCTAAATACTTACCTGTAAAATAAATCCTAATATAGCTACAACATAAATTATAATTATATTATAGCTATTTTAGGATTAATATTTATTTTACAGGTAACTTTGTATTTATTTTAACCAGGTACAATAGCTATTAAATAGTTAAGAACTATTTAATAGCTAAAATAGTTAAAATGATTACAAATTTACCTGTAAAATAAATCCTAACCTAAGTTACAATTAAACCTAACACTACACTATCAATAAATTAATTAAATAAAATATCTACAATTACCTACAATTAAACCTAACACTACACTATCAATAAATAAATTAAATACAATACCTACAAATAACTACAATGAAATAAACTAACTAAAGTACAAAAAATAAAAAAGAACTAAGTTACAAAAAATAAAAAATATTTACAAACATAAGAAAAATATTACAACAATTTTAAACTAATTACATCTACTCTAAGCCCCCTAATAAAATAACAAAGCCCCCCAAAATAAAAAAAATGCCCTACCCTATTCTAAATTACTAAAGTTCAAAGCTCTTTTACCTTACCAGCCTGATCGGAACAGCCAATAGAATGCAAGCTCAATCTGATTGGCTGATTGGATCAGCCAATCGGATTGAACTTGATGGAATCAGCCAATCAGAATATTCCTACCTTAATTCCGATTGGCTGATAGAATCCTATCAGAACAACACCAACAATCAGCGCACCCAGTAAAGCTGAGAAAAGCAAACGATGGTAAGCAGTGGAATACCTGTTTATTGTTTAGCTCAAACAAATGCTCAATATGATAGGTAAATGTCCATACATTGCCAAAACAGGTAGAAAAGGCTTAAGTGGTAAGTGACAGGCAAAATAAGGCAGGAAAAAATAGGTCAGACGCGTTTCCTATGTCATAAGCATATTTTTCCTCAGTGACCATACTTAATACCCACAACACACTGCTTTATAAACCCTTTAGCCGGACACTCCCAATAAATGGCTGTCCAATCAAAAGCCAATCTGTTACAAAAGCAGTGTGCAGAGGGCAAAGTGAAGGGGAAAAAGGAAAAGAAAAAAGAAGAAATTAAAAAAACAAGATATTTAATATACATTAACTGACCAAGTTAAACACGTAAGTAATCACATAAGTAAACTGACATCACAATGTACAAATTCAATTATACTTGACCAGTGAAAAAAATATTTAATTAGAAATATATCGAATATATGCAATAATGCTGTGGATGTAAAGAGACATTGTTTTAAAAAAAAAAAACAATGCAAAAAGAGGAAAGAAATAATGACTTATTGATCTACATATAACTTCACATCCCATTCTGAATTTAACCCATCTGGCATTCTAGTATCCAACTGAAAAATCCAATAAACTTCTCTTTTACTGAGAGTTATACCTCTATTACCACCCCTTGGGTGCCTTGGAATCAGTTGGATCGCTTGGAATGTCAGCAGGGAGCTGTCAGAATTGTGATGTTGTTTGAAATGCAGGGAGATGGGAGTTGTGGACTCAGAATCTTCAATTGAACGTAAGTGCTCAAGAAAACGATCTTTAAGAGCACGTGTCGTTTGTCCTACATACTGCCTGAAACAGCCCCTGCAGGTCAAAAGATATATGACGTAGCAAGAGTTGCAAGTCATATGCTCCCGAATTTCAAAGTGTTTTTGATTCTTGGTAGATACAAAATTTGTACCAAAAGAAGCATAGGAGCAGGATTTACATTTTCTGCTCCCACACTTAAAGAATCCTGGCTTAATAGAAAGCCAATTTTTGTTAGACTGTGTCCGTGGCAGCATTGAGGGTGACAGTAAGAATCCTATCAGCCAATCGGAATTCGAGGGACGCCATCTTAGATGACGTCCCTTAAAGGAACCGTCATTCTTCAGTTGGACGTCGCCGGATGAAGATGGGTCCGCGGTGGAGGTCTTCAGGATGGAGCCGGTCCTCATCGGATGAAGATAAAAGATGCCGCTTGGAAGATGATGGTTGCCGGTCCGGATCTACTCTTCTTCCCGGATAGGATGAAGACTTTGGAGCCTCTTCTGGACCTCTTCAGCCGCCGGAAGATGGATCGCCAGCCCCCGCTTGGGTTGGATGAAGATTTTGGAGCCAGGACGGATCGGTGAACCTGGTATGGTGAAGACAAGGTAGGATGATCTTCAGGGGCTTAGTGTTAGGTTTATTTAAGGGGGGTTTGGGTTAGATTAGGGGTATGTGGGTGGTGGGTTGTAATGTTGGGGGGGGTATTGTATGGTTTTTTTTACAGGCAAAAGAGCTGAACTTCTTGGGGCATGCCCCGCAAAGGGCCCTGTTCAGGGCTGGTAAGGTAAAAGAGCTTTGAACTTTAGTAATTTAGAATAGGGTAGGGCATTTTTTATTTTGGGGGGCTTTGTTATTTTATTAGGGGGCTTAGAGTAGGTGTAATTAGTTTAAAATTGTTGTAAGATTTTCCTTATGTTTGTAATTATTTTTTTATTTTTTGTAACTTAGTTCTTTTTTATTTTTTGTACTTTAGTTAGTTTATTTCATTGTAGTTATTTGTAGATATTGTATTTAATTAATGTATTGATAGTGTAGTGTTAGGTTTAATTGTAGGTAATTGTAGACATTTCATTTAATTAATTTAATGATAGTGTAGTGTTAGGTTTAATTGTAACTTAGTTTAGGATTTATTTTACAGGTAATTTTGTTATTATTTTAACTAGGTAACTATTAAATAGTTATTAACTATTTAATAGCTATTGTACCTGGTTAAAATAATTACAAAGTTACCTGTAAAATAAATATTAATCCTAAAATAGCTATAATATAATTATAATTTATAGTGTAGCTATATTAGGATTTATTTTACAGGTAAGTATTTAGCTTTAAATAGGAATAATTTATTTAATAAGAGATAATTAATTTCGTTAGATGTAAATTATATTTAACTTAGGGGTGTGTTAGTGTTAGGGTTAGACTTAG
Organism: Bombina bombina; assembly: GCF_027579735.1. Classification (NCBI taxonomy): domain Eukaryota; kingdom Metazoa; phylum Chordata; class Amphibia; order Anura; family Bombinatoridae; genus Bombina; species Bombina bombina. The sequence continues at coordinate 1,060,971,407 of NC_069499.1, forward strand.
CTTTAGGGGTAAATACATTTATTAGAATAGCGGTGAGCTCCAGTCGGCAGATTAGGGGTTAATAATTGAAGTTAGGTGTCGGCGATGTTAGGGAGGGCAGATTAGGGGTTAATACTATTTATTATAGGGTTAGTGAGGCGGATTAGGGGTTAATAACTTTATTATAGTAGCGCTCAGGTCCGGTCGGCAGATTAGGGGTTAATAAGTGTAGTCAGGTGGAGGCGACGTTGTGGGGGGCAGATTAGGGTTTAATAAATATAATTTAGGGGTCGGCGATGTTAGGGCAGCAGATTAGGGGTACATAGGGATAATGTAAGTAGCGGCGGTTTACGGAGCTCCAGATTAGGGGTTAATAATAATATGCAGGGGTCAGCAATAGCGGGGGCAGCAGATTAGGGGTTAATAAGTGTAAGGCTAGGGGTGTTTAGACTCGGGGTACATGTTAGAGTGTTAGGTGCAGACGTAGGAAGTGTTTCCGCATAGCAAACAATGGGGCTGCGTTAGGAGCTGAACGCGGCTTTTTTGCAGGTGTTAGGTTTTTTTTCAGCTCAAACAGCCCCATTGTTTCCTATGGGGGAATCGTGCACGAGCACGTTTTTGAGGCTGGCCGCGTCCGTAAGCAACTCTGGTATCGAGAGTTGAAGCTGCGTTAAATATGCTCTACGCTCCTTTTTTGGAGCCTAACGCATCCTTTATGTGGACTCTCAATACCAGAGTTATTTTTATGGTGCGGCCAGAAAAAAGGCGGCGTTAGCTACGCGGGTCCTTACCGACAAAACTCTAAATCTAGCCGTTAGGTAGGCGCAAACGTTTTCATATGTTGAGAACCATATCGATAACATTGTTACAAATATTATTGCAAACACTGATGACATATAGTGCTGAAACATGTGCTCGCTCCTAAGCCTAGCTATTATAGCTGCCAGTTTTTTGTGTTTTTAAAGAAAATAAGTGAGACTAAGGAATCAACAATTTTCATGTAGGAAATCAACAAATTATACAGTAGTTACTGTAGTTCCAAGATATCATATACTTTGGTACAACAACATTTCATACAAATGATCTTAATTCAGACATTCACACTGTCTAGCATTCAAGAAATCAGTGAATCCTATTTCTCATTCAAGCCACAGGGGGAGTAAAGCCATTACACTGTCAAATTGATCAAAATGATTAAAGGGACACTCAGGTTAAATTAAATTTTCATGATTCAGATACAGCATGTAATTTTAAACAACTTTCCAATTTACTTCCATTAAAAAAAATGTGCACATTCTTTTATATTTATACTTTTTGAGTCACCAGATCCTACTGAGCATGTGCAAGAATTCAAAGACTATACGTATATGCATTTGTGATTGGCTGGTTGCTATCACATGGTACAAGGGGAGTGGAAATAGACATAACTTTGAAATTTATTATAAAAAAAATCTACTACTCATATGAAGTTCAGACTAAGTGCTATTGCAATGTCTTGTTATCTTGCATTTGTTGATTATGCAAATCCAATGTGTTGACTGGTCCTTTAACTAAATAAGAGTACAAGGGTACAATATTAAATGTCTGAAATGAAGATTTTACATATAAAAAATGAGGGAGAAAAATGTTCTAGGAGCAGATAAATAAGGGTGCCTGGGAGAACAATATTTGGGCAAATAAGGGTGATCCCTGCAAATAAGGGAGGGTTGGCAAACCTTACCAGCTAGGTATGTCCTTGTGAAATGGAACTTTACCTATTCAAATTAGAAAGGTTTATTTCGGCTTCCTTATCCCTATATCTGGGAGATAGAAACAATGAGGTAAACAAATAGGAACAGATGCACAATGCACAGGATACAATCCAAACATTTCATTTACATATTTTCTACCCACTTCTGACCTAACAGCTGCAGAAAGCACAAGTGATCTAGATAGTCGTTGACTGTACCTATTAGAGAGCGGCAGTTTTCCTTCTATAGAAGGACCTTTGTTATAGAGAGACAGAAGGGCATGATGAGCTCTTTACCTTTCATCTGCAACAATAAATATTCTGCAATGATAAGATGTGTTGTGTAGTATATGTAATACTTAAAATGTTATTTGCGTTCAGTATAAAGTTAGAGACATGGCTGATGTCTTCCATTTCTTTAAAAGGAATGTAATATATGAAACAGGAATAATAAAAGTGCACCAAATGTCATTGGAAAAAAAATAATTAAAAAGTCATGGGACAATTCTGCCTGATCTTACCCCCCCTCCCCTGCTTTTTTTATATTGAACCAACGAGATTAAAATCTATGTTAGAAAAAATATTCATATTACATACTCAACTGTTTCAAAAACATGGGCTTCTTCAAGCATCACAAAGTAAGATTGGTGCACATTTTTAAAGGGACACTAAACACATTTCATTCATCTCCATCTAATCATGGGCGCTACCATTATACAACCTATGTTACACTGCAGGTATCTGAAGGAAAGTTGGTGCACATGTGCAAACAGATCAACACTGGAATGCAGTGAAATCTAGATTTTAACATGGCGGCACCCATGACTAAAGGGAGGGGGGTATAACCTCAATACAATGCTTATAAAATGTTTTAAGACCCTATTACAAAGTTGCAAATGTAGCTTTGGAGCTCTTTCGACTGCAGGCTCAGATATGAGAGCCCACAGCCGATAGTTATGAAGCAGCAGTCATCTGCTACACCAAATATAAAATGGCGATCCTCTATCCCCCCTGGACGTCTCCAACTAGGATGATTGACAGGCCCTGCTTGCAAAGGGCAGAATTGCACAAGTCACTAGCTGCAAAGCCGATTAGACAGGGGCAGAGATGTCCACCCTAGTCTGCCTGGGGGTTGTTAAATGAACCCCTTAGCATTCAATGTACCTTTAGTTTCTTACTCAGTTTGTGCTTTAACATAGAAATTGTACTTAGTTTATACATTACTTACCCTTGAAGCAAATGCTTTTGTTACTGATCACACAGAGATACATACAATAGAATCTAATTTTGCAAAACTTGGATTTGGCATAGTATTTTGTCCAAATCAATTATTTTACTTTATTTGTTGCACAGTTTATACTAATTACTAGGAAAAGAAAATTAAGAGTTCCTTTGATTTAATCTCTGTGATACAGGGTTGGTGTCACAGAAAGGAAAAAATACATTATCTATTTTTTTTCTCATCAGCATGCCTCTGTGAACTTTTGTATAAGCTCATTTTAATAGAATTGTTTTTCCCAATAGTGAAATCAACAAAGACTCACTTTGCATTCAGACACACACTTGGGAGCCTGATGCAGACTCTTGGATAAATAATCTATGCAAAATGTCAGCATTGATTTTATACTAGCAAACAATTAAAGGGTCGGTGTTACTTAGGACACAATTAAAGCAGCATTGTTGCCTCCTATAGTTTTTTCTCTTTTTTTTTCTCATAATCAGCCACAGTGAGATACTTCTGTTTCTTGGCAATGTTTTATTTCCTAATCTTGCTCTTTTGTTCTTTTAAAAAGTAGTTTTTAGCAGTGTATTTCATCTCTAGTCCTTTAGTACCTGATTACAAGGATGTCAATCACAGTAACTCATTAGGTAAATGTAAATTTGTAAAATTCTATCCTATTAAAGGAAATTGAGGACTGAAGATCAGAAATAAGGATTTATAGTAACTCATACAAAGCAGCTTACAAATTGCCTGAAACTTCCATGTATCTCACAACATCCAAACATAGGTTTATAGTATTAGGTGCAAATAAACTTATTGTACTAATTAAATATACTGCCTTACAAGATGTAGGGAAATTATACTGCCTTGTAAGTGCCAGTTTTGCTGTTATTTTATCCTATTTCCTAAAGTCCTCTGCAGGTGAATGCAACCCAATTCCTGTCTCTGAGGTAGCTGCTAATACCTATGGTAGTCAAATTAATCATTATCAAATATGGAGAGCAACATGTTGCTTCCTCACCGCTGGAAGTCAGAGAACTATTACAGAAATACTCAACTCCCGCTCCATATCTCACTTACATTTTTAATATACAGATATAGTGCTAGATTACGAGTGGCATGCTGTCGGACACGAGTGAAAAGGGGCTCTTTGCGCGTGTTGGAAGTAGCACATGTATAACACGTTAAAAGTAATTGCGTTTGCTTGAGTGCAATTGATTTTAACTCATGTCAGGATAGCACAACCTCAGATCTCTGATTAACTATTATGCTTGACTAAAAGCTGCACAAAATATATCAAAAATATATTTAAGAGTACATTTACACTCATAATAACACTATCTATTAAAACTTATTAAACAGAATTTGTAATAATAAGGGCTCAAAGATATGGGTGTTAGAAAAAAAAAAAGACTGTAAAGGGCTTAAACATGTCCTATAATCTTGTCCCGTGTCTATCTTTCTGTTTTTTAGACATGCCACGTCCGGTAGCCATGGCAACAGGCCATGCCTGCGCATTTGTGCGGCCATGACGCAGGGGCACTTCCGGTTTCGAGGCATAGGTTTTTGGTGATGGGGTGTAAAGAGTAAGGTATGTGTTGTGTTATTTTATATGTTCTGAAGATGGGGATAACCTCCTCAAAACTATGTTTAAATAAAAAAAATTTTGAAGAACCGGTGAGTGCTTTTTATTTGTTTGATATATATATATATATATATATATATATATATATATATATATATATATATGACTATGAAGATTTGTTGATATTAGGAATAAATAAATTTCTTTTGCAAATACTAAAAACCCTGAGAGTGCCCTTCATTCAATAAGAATTGTTCTATATGTTCCTTTAAGGACTGCACCCAGGTGTGTGAGAATTAACCAAGATTGGAGTGCTGAAAAACCTGCTATTTCCTATATATATATATATATATATATATATATATATATATATATATATATATATATATATATATATATATATATATATATATATATATATATACAGGGAGTGCAGAATTATTAGGCAAATGAGTATTTTGACCACATCATCCTCTTTATGCATGTTGTCTTACTGCAAGCTGTATAGGCTCGAAAGCCTACTACCAATTAAGCATATTAGGTGATGTGCATCTCTGTAATGAGAAGGGGTGTGGTCTAATGACATCAACACCCTATATCAGGTGTGCATAATTATTAGGCAACTTCCTTTCCTTTGGCAAAATGGGTCAAAAGAAGGACTTGACAGGCTCAGAAAAGTATAAAATAGTGAGATATCTTGCAGAGGGATGCAGCACTCTTAAAATTGCAAAGCTTCTGAAGCGTGATCATCGAACAATCAAGCGTTTCATTCAAAATAGTCAACAGGGTCGCAAGAAGCGTGTGGAAAAACAAAGGCGCAAAATAACTGCCCATGAACTGAGAAAAGTCAAGCGTGCAGCTGCCAAGATGCCACTTGCCACCAGTTTGGCCATATTTCAGAGCTGCAACATCACTGGAGTGCCCAAAAGCACAAGGTGTGCAATACTCAGAGACATGGCCAAGGTAAGAAAGGCTGAAAGACGACCACCACTGAACAAGACACACAAGCCATGTCAAGACTGGGCCAAGAAATATCTCAAGACTGATTTTTCTAAGGTTTTATGGACTGATGAAATGAGAGTGAGTCTTGATGGGCCAGATGGATGGGCCCGTGGCTAGATTGGTAAAGGGCAGAGAGCTCCAGTCCGACTCAGACGCCAGCAAGGTGGAGGTGGAGTACTGGTTTGGGCTGGTATCATCAAAGATGAGCTTGTGGGGCCTTTTCGGGTTGAGGATGGAGTCAAGCTCAACTCCCAGTCCTACTGCCAGTTTCTGGAAGACACCTTCTTCAAGCAGTGGTACAGGAAGAAGTCTGCATCCTTCAAGAAAAACATGATTTTCATGCAGGACAATGCTCCATCACACACGTCCAAGTACTCCACAGCATGGCTGGCAAGAAAGGGTATAAAAGAAGAAAATCTAATGACATGGCCTCCTTGTTGACCTGATCTGAACCCCATTGAGAACCTGTGGTCCATCATCAAATGTGAGATTTACAAGGAGGGAAAACAGTACACCACTCTGAACAGTGTCTGGGAGGCTGTGGTTGCTGCTGCACGCAATGTTGATGGTGAACAGATCAAAACACTGACAGAATCCATGGATGGCAGGCTTTTGAGTGTCCTTGCAAAGAAAGGTGGCTATATTGGTCACTGATTTGTTTTTGTTTTGTTTTTGAATGTCAGAAATGTATATTTGTGAATGTTGAGATGTTATATTGGTTTCACTGGTAAAAATAAATAATTGAAATGGGTATATATTTGTTTTTTGTTAAGTTGCCTAATAATTATGCACAGTAATAGTCACCTGCACACACAGATATCCCCCTAGAATAGCTATAACTAAAAACAAACTAAAAACTACTTCCAAAACTATTCAGCTTTGATATTAATGAGTTTTTTGGGTTCATTGAGAACATGGTTGTTGTTCAATAATAAAATTAATCCTCAAAAATACAACTTGCCTAATAATTCTGCACTCCCTGTAAATTTGCTGCCTGTGAATATCTACCCAGAGAAAAACTGTGCCCCCAGGAACAGTTAACTTGGTAGAAAAAATGTGTAATAAAGAGAGGGAAAATAGGGGAAAAAAGGGAAATTCAGGAAGGCGCAACACTCTAAATGAAGAATCCTAGATTGGGAGTATTTAGATCAGTGGGTTTTGAATGACCTATTAAACTAGTGATATACAACTAGTGGAAAAATGCAAAGGGAATATCAAATATAGATATAATATAATATAGAAGGAAAGGCAATTCAAATATTTACTATGAATTATTCTGATAAGCTGTTTGTTGATTATTGGATATCAAAAAGTATCAAAAAATAATGTATACAATATACACACAATAGCTCAGAAGAAATACAATTGGTACTGTTAAACAAATAGCATAACTGATGGAATGCCTGTTGGATGATATGTGACAAATTATGTACATACAGACCTATAGCAAAAAGCAACCACCTAGAAATGCCCAAATATTCAAATGTTGGCAAAAATTGTGGTACTTCATTTATGTTATTGGGTATACACAGTTTCTATGGAAATATCGAAAACTGCGAGTGAAATCTAGTCATACAAAGATCCAAAAGTTAAAGCTTTTTTTTTTATAAAATGTGTTTAGTATCATCATGTATCAATGAAATGACTGAGGCTTATTTGAAAATAGTATCTATATTGAATTAAAAGTATGAAAAAGGTGATCCTAGATGGATATATATTTGCGATGTACAAGTTTAATGCGGTTGTACCTATAAAGAAAGAATTCTTTACTACAGGGAAAAAGCGATAAAAGAGAAATAATTGATTTCTCCTAAATGATGTTTAAATACTAAAAATCTTCATAGTAGGATTATTCCTTGTTTCTAGATAAAATCCTTAGCTGTGTGTTTTGTATATAAATATGAAATATTCCTTTTGGATAATAGTGGATGAAATGGATAAGTTGAATGTAAATCGAACTTATAAAAAACATGCCATATAAAAAGGGTTAGCTAAATAAATGGATCTGGAAGATATCAGGGGAAGAGTCAAATTTGTGATTAATTAAAAAGGAAAATACATAGATACTAAGATAAATATTATCATAAGAAATTTTTATGATAATAAAATGCATAAGGGATAAACAATTGGTTATATATAAAAGTTTAAAAATTTTTTTTTTTTAAATAAATTATTAAATTGATTCTAGAAAACTGATGGGCTATATTAGTTGATTTACAGCTAGAGGTTATCCTTAAATATGGGAATGATGGTGATATCATGAAATATATCCTAGCATTTGAGGTAGATATAAATTAAGATTTAATAATAGAAGCAAATGTGAAATATTAAAATTTGGTTAAAAGTGAACTTTGTCAGATATACAAATTTGACAATAAGAGTCCAAATATAATTTTATGTTCAATAAAGTTATTAATGACAAAATAATTATTATTGCTATTATTGGAACTGAAATGATAAATAGCTATACTAGAATTGTTTAAAAACTACATCTATATAAATATAATACTTAGTATTCTGTTACAAAATACATACATAGAATATTAAAAATACAAAATATGACTGTGATTTGAAATTAACAAAACTTAAATTAAATTGGGGTCACCAGGAGTAATGGTATAAAAATTAGATGGTCTATATTGTTACGTTTGTTGGTTGCTGACAAGAGCTAGCTGTATATTACATCTAGTTTAGTTGTCTAGATGTTCAGCTGGGTAACAAATCGATTAAATTTATTAGATTACATAAAATTGAATTGAAATTCAATTTAGGATTGGATTGGAAATCTTAAGGCTGTCTACTATTAAGAATAACAATCATTGAGAATGAATTGATTTATATATACATAAATGAATTACGCTAAGTGAGATAGGCAGCAAGGTCAATATCTTTATTCAATCCCTTGGGAACTAGTGTTTGGAAGGTATAGATCCAGAATGTTTCCCTCCTCCGAATATCAAGTTCCCTATCTCCTCCTCTTTTCTTTTCTGGTATATATTCTAAAATTGATCCTTTCAGACAGCTTGGATCTTTGTTATGTTTTTTGAGATAGTGTGCAGAAAAATTGTGATTTTTCTCTCCTATTTCAATATTGTTGAGATGCTCTAAAAGTCTTTTTTTGTAGGGTCTAGTGGTGCGGCCTATATACTGTAGGCCACACCCACATTCTAAAATATAGACCACATTTTCTGTGCGACAATTACATAATGAATTAATTTCATAACTATTTTTTGTAACAGATGAAGTGATCATCTTTGTGGGTTTGTTTTTCCCTAAATGATGATCACAAGCCACACAGTTACGTCTGTTGCACTTGAAAAATCCAGTTGTAGATTTGCTGAGCCAATTCTTATTTGTACCTAGTTTGTCTTTCAATTGGCTGGGTGCTAGTATGTTTTTAAGATTCTGTTTTTTTTTAAAAATTACTTTCGGAGCTATTTCAGTAATAGGTTTCAATAGCTCATCCTGTTTGAGAATCTCCCAGTGTTTTATGATAATGTTTATAATTTCTTTGGATCCTTCATTATATGTGGTAATGAAATTGACTGTTTTTGAATCGATGTTATTGGCTGCTTGTGGATGTTCTTTCTTTTTTCCTGCATTTAATAGAGAAGCTCTATCCATCAGGTTTACCCTTTGGAGAGTGTTTTTTAGTTTGTACTTATTATATCCCCTGGCTATAAATCTTTCTGTGAGGTTTTTTGCCTCTTGGTCAAAATCTTGTTTCCTGGAGCAGTTTCTTTTTAGTCTTTGATATTGACCCATGGGAATATTATTAATCCATTTGTGATTATGACTGCTGGAGGCATGAAGATAGCCATTGCTATCTGTGTCTTTCTTGTATAGCTTGCTCTGTATTTTTTGATTTTCCTGGAAAAATACGACATCCAAGAAGTCTATCTATATAGTGCTCCTTTTGCCTGTAAAAGAGAGATTGTATTCGTTGGTATTTAGTTTTGTTATAAATGTATTCAATAGAGTTTCACTGCCCTTCCAAATAAAGATGATGTCATCAATATATCTCCCCCAGATGACAATATTGGGGAGATGGTCGTTATTGTGCCAAATGGTTTCCTCTTCCCATGCCCCCATGTAAAGATTGGCATAGCTAGGGGCAAATTTTGTCCCCATAGCTGTGCCATTTAGTTGGAGGTAATATTTATCCTCAAACAGAAAGTAGTTCTTTTCCAGAGTGAATTTTACTGACTCCAGAATGAAATTTTTATGATTCGTTGATAGCGCAGTCTTTTCCCTTAACCAGTAGTTTATTGTTTCCAGGCCTTTAGCATGGGGTATGTTGGTGTAGAGGGCACTTACATCTAGTGTAACCCAGATGTAGCCCTCTTCCCATGTTATTTCACCCAGTTTATCAATTGTGTCTGGAGTATCTCTCAAATAGGATTTCATTTCGGATACTATTGGTTGGAGAAATATATCTATATATTCAGACAACCTAGAAGTTAATGAGTCTATTCCAGATACTATCGGTCTTCCGGGGGGGCCTTTTACATCCTTGTGGACCTTGGGCAAATGGTAGAGTATTGCAGTAGTGGGGGTTTTGTTATTGAGATATTTGTATTCTTCTCTATTAATCACACCCAGGTGTTTGGCGTTATCTAACAGATGGCTATATTCAATTAGATATTTTTTTTGTCGGATTGTTAGTGAGTTTCTTGTAAGTATTTATATCGCTTAACATCCGATAGGCCTCTTTTAGATAGTCCTCCCTCTTTTGTATTACCATGCCCCCCCTTATCTGCTTCTCGGATTATGATGTTATTATCTTTTTCCAAATTCCTGATAAATTCTTTCTCTGTTTTATCTAGGTTATCATTTTTAATTTTATAGTTCTTACATAGCTCATTGAAATCTTCTTGTACCAATTTGGAGAAGACTGGAATGTGGTTACCTTTAGATTGGACTGGAAAAAAAGTCGATTTGGGTTTTAAATTTGTATATATTTGCTTCTCTTGTCTGTCACAATCTTCCAAAATGCTGTCTCCTGTCTTATTTTCATTTTCAAGGGAAACTAGAATGTCTAGAGTACTCTTGTCACTTGCTTGTAACATTCCCATATATTCCATATTGTCATTCTCCAATAATTCATCATTTTTGTTTCGAATTTTCTCAAAATGTCGTTTGAGTGTCAAATTTCAAAAACTAGTTTTCACTTGCAGTTTTCGATGTTTCCATAGAAACTGTGTATACCCAATAACATAAATGAAGTACCACATGACACTATCACTACTGGTTTTTGAACCAATAGCATACATTATCCGGTATGTGACCAATCGCTGCACTTATTAACGTGCTGCCGCTCCGGCTTTTCAGTGTATTTATACGCAGCTTTTGTTACATTCGGTAAATACCTCTGAGGAAGAAGGGCAAAAAAGTTGTATATCTCTTCGAAACGCGTCAGGTTCCTTTATTTCAGCATATAGATTATAGATTTTACCGGATTTTAGCAACATTTGTATAAGGAAGCTCAAGGCCAAAAATATTTTATCTATGTTTTTAATTACCTCATATTATTGAGGTTACTTGATGTAAGCGCACAATTGTTAACCAATAAAGAGTGTGATATTCCCATACAATGTTGCACTATTGTATGTCCTTTCTCTTACATGACTGAACACTATTCGGGAGAGAGTATTAAAGAGATCTCTGGATCGAAAAAGGACACCGCTCCACTGTACCACAGACACCGAGGGGAAGAACTACCTATACACTGCGCGGCACTTACCTCATGAGATTGAGGTAACGGAGTGTAAGTATACTCCCAACGGGTTCGTTGTGGAACGTGGATACATTGATATATCTTGTTTAACCATTTTGGATCTTTTGTTTTCACCTACAGCTATAGAAGTTCACTTGCTTTATTGGACTTGAATTTTGAACTTTCACAGGACTTTTACTGTTGAAATACAATTATTATTATCATCATAATTTACTATATATTCAGGCTATTATAATTTATAATATCAATCGTAGTTATTTTTGTTAAATTTTTGCCAACATTTGAATATTTGGGCATTTCTAGGTGGTTGCTTTTTGCTATAGGTCTGTATGTACATAATTTGTCACATATCATCCAACAGGCATTCCATCAGTTATGCTATTTGTTTAACAGTACCAATTGTATTTCTTCTGAGCTATTGTGTGTATATTGTATACATTATTTTTTGATACTTTTTGATATCCAATAATCAACAAACAGCTTATCAGAATAATTCATAGTAAATATTTGAATTGCCTTTCCTTCTATATTATATTATATCTATATTTGATATTCCCTTTGCATTTTTCCACTAGTTGTATATCACTAGTTTAATAGGTCATTCAAAACCCACTGATCTAAATACTCCCAATCTAGGATTCTTCATTTAGAGTGTTGCACCTTCCTGAATTTCCCTTTTTTCCCCTATTTTCCCTCTCTTTATTACATATATATATATATATATATATATATATATATATATATATATATATATATATATATATATATATATATATATACTGTATATATATATATAATCACAAATGAGTATAGGTACAGCACAATATCATCAAATTCAATCCAACTGTATGAAGTGCACGGGAGAAAAAGGGTCCTGCAGTCCCCAAGAGTATAGATAGAGCAATAGAATACTCCCAGCACTGTTTCTTTTTAGGAAAACATCCTTTATTAAAGTATCAGAGTAAAACAACAGCTACATTTCGGGCCTACATAGCCCTTATTCATGCATGATACCACATAGCATGATACTACATAGCCCTTATTCATACTCTGATACTTTAATAAAGGATGTTTTCCTAAAAAGAAACAGTGCTGGGAGTATTCTATTGCTCTCTCTCTCTCTCTCTCTCTCTCTCTCTCTCTCTCTCTATATATATATATATATATATATATATATATATATATATATACATATACAATCATCTATATATAAATAATATATTTGAAAGTCCAGCGAGTGTGGATCTACAGTTTTCGCTAATATATATATATATATATATATATATATATATATATATATATATATATATATTGTATGTATATATATATATATATATATATATATATATACTGTATGTATATATATATGAGAAAACTGCTGGACTTTCAAATATATTATTTATTGTGAACAGTGACATTTCGAGGATCAAACCATCCCCTTTATCAGACCAAACAAAGTGAGCAAAATAGTGAACTTAAATAGCATATAACCCCACCCCCAGGAAGTGGCACAAATTAAGTATCCATGGTAACCAATGCACATCTGTAAAGTATTGTATTTATAGGTGTTAACATGTCAGTGAAGTGTGAAATATGTGTATTAACAATAATAAAGGACTGACCAAAATCAAATCAGATTACTGATAGTAAGCCTCATGAGTATATCCTCTAATGCATCACTGAAAAATGTATAAGGGAGTAGTGCCGCCCTTATAATGATCTTAGCTCAGCCTAACCATCATCTTTAATTGTGGTATGCATCATGTTCTCATCACATGTGTCAAGGCAATAACATATGTTCCTTAAAATAAGCAACAAACGGTAAAGGATCAGAAGACAGCCTCCATTATTCAACACACACAGAAAGGTAGGAGCTGCGCTTTCTTGATCTTCTTATCCTTTACCATTTGTTGCTTATTTTAAGGAATTTGTATGTTGGTAATTAAAGTCTAACAATGTGACAAATTCCTATTTTATAAGAAATAGTATTTATTTGTGAGTGGTATTGATATAAGGCCTCCTAAATATATTGGTATAGATGTACTGGGAAGTTCTTGATTTATCATAATGGCAAAAAGTGTATTTTTAAATTTCGGTGTAACAGTGTCTGGCATATTTTACATGTGGTTATTCTCAGAATAATACAGTTACCTGTGTACTGAATTGGTATAATATTATAGGGCAAGTCTTAGTATCTATTGAAGCTAAGTCGGATAAACTGGCGATGTTCATAAATGAGCGTAAATACACATTTCTGGAGTTGCCAGTGACTTACGTCAGTTTAGAAATGGCCGGTACCCAAGAAAATATTTTTTTTTTACAAAAGTCTAATACGCCTCCAAAAAATAAACCCGACACATCAAAACCCCTATTCCCACCATTACCCAACATCACAACTAATCATAAAACTATTAACCCCTAATCCGCCATTCCCCCACATCGAAAAGTATCTAATTACACTATTAACCCCTAAACTGCCATCCCCCACAACTCAATAAACCTAATTATACTATAAACACCTAAACCACCAACCCCCTACAACGCAAAAAACTTAATTAAACTATTATTATCCTAAACCGCCACCCTCCACATCACAATAAACTTAATTAACCTATTAACTCCTAAACTGTCATCCCCCACAATGCAAATAACCAATTTTATCACAAAGCCCCCTAACCTAACACCCCCTAAATTAACCCCAATTACATAAAATAAAAAAAACTAAGTTAAAATACAAAAACCTAACATTACTTAAAAAATCAAAAGGTTAAATTAAAATAAATAAATTTTAAATTACAAAAAATAAAAAATTCTATTACTACAGAAAAAAATAAACAAAATGATAAAAAATAAAAAATTTAACCTAATCTAATACCCCTATAAAAATAAAACTTTATTTTTATTTTGGGGGTTTTGGTTGGTGTGGGGGTTTACTGTTACGGGAGACAGTATTTTTTCTAGGTAAAAGAGCTGTTTAACTTAGGGCAATGCCCTACAAAAGGCCTGTACTGGTAGTTTAGTGTTAGATTATGGGTTTTTTTCTATTTTGGGGGAGCTTTTTTATTTTTATAGGGGTATAAGATTAGGTTTAAAGTATTAAATCTTAGTTTTTTTTAACTTATGTAAGGTTTTTTATTTTAATTTTAACTTAGTATTTCTTTAATTTATGTAATTGGGGTTAATTTAGGGGGTGTTAGGTTAGGGGGCTTAGTGATTAAATTAGTTATTTGCGTTGTGGGGGATGGCAGTTTAGGAGTTAATAGGTTTATTAGTTTTATTGCGATATGGGGGGGGGGTGGTGGTTTAGGGGTTTATAGTGTAATTAGGTTTATTGCATTGTGGGGGGGGGGGGTGGCGGCTTAGGAGTTAATAGTGTAATTAGGTTTATTGCGTTGTGGGGATGGTGGTTTAGGGGTTAATAGTGTAATTTGGTTTATTGCGTTGTGGGGGGATGGTGGTTTAGGGGTTAATACATTTAATAAGTAGTTTGTGTTGTGAAGGATGGTGGTTTAGGGTTTAATTACTTTATTAGGTATATTGCGTAGAGGGGGGTTGGCAGTTTAGGGGTTAATAGGTTAATTAGATATTTTGCGATGTGGTGGTTGGCGGATTAGGGGTTGATAGATTTTATTTTGTTATTGTGGTGGGGGGATGACGGTTGACAGGTAGATATTGCGCATGCGTTAGGTGTTAGAACTTCCAGGGAGTTGCGGTACTTAAATATTCAGCGCAAGGCTTGCTACGCCTGCCTATGTGTGGAGAGGTAAAAGTGGAGTAAATTGTCTCCATTTTCGCCGCAAAAGTCCTTACGCTGAATATATGATAACGACTTGTGATGGCGGTTCTATGTTAGTTTATGGGAGTAAAATTAGCAGGCGATAGCTGAAATATATGTGCTGCATTTTTATGCGGCGCGGTATATGTGATAGCAATACCGGACTAAATACGATGCCACCTCATCCCTTATAGGTAAGTGATAGAGTTTAAGATCACTAGTAGATATCAGGATACCATAAACTGCACAGCAGGGATGCTGTTTGTGACTCCCTTGATGGGCGCTGCTTGGGATTGAACCAGGGACGCCAGGTTCAGAGTCCAGCTTGCTTTGTCTTGTTTACTTGCAGGGTTTTTTGGAAGAATATTACAATCAGTATGTGTGTCTCTCAGCACCTTCCCCTCTTGATGCTAGCCAATCAGGGAAGTGCTCTTTAAGTACACATTAAGCAACCTATGCCTTTACTCCTTATTTTGGCATTAAAGTCTATCCTATTCCTGCTTCCTGTTTGTTGCTGGACTGCCTGCTGGTGACAAAAAGTTTCAATACTTGCTGCCTGCCTTTGAACCTTGGACTGTCCTGACCTTGTCTCTGCACAGTTAATACTACTTACTTTACTGTCTGCTGGGCCATTTTTGTCCTGTCTTCAGCACTGCCTTTGCTGCCGCTCGCAGCTTGTATTCTGCATCTTGCATTCCTTTGCTTTGACCAGAAGCAGACATTCTCTTTGCTTTGCCCAGGAGGGGCATTTCCTTTGTTTAGTCCAGAAATGTGTACTACAGTCCTTAGCCCTAAAGTGGGTCTTCGAGTACTTGTCTCTTGACTGTCAGAACTGGCACATGAACATCAGCTATACTTGTTTGTACAGTTTTCTTCTGTTAACTCTTGCTTGTACCTGCTACCCAGTATAACATATTTCAGGACATTACTTGCTATTTGCTTGTGTAACTTTCCCCTAATAAACAGGACTGCTGTATATATTTCAGTCTCCTATCTATTGTTATGAAATCTGTCCAGATCCCTGCTAACCCTGCTAGAATCATAACAGTAGAGTTAATTTCACCTTCCTGTGTAAAGGGTCAGGCAATAATCACAGCTGCCATCCCAGTGTGTACAAGGGGCATAGCCTCATACACACAGTGCATACATTGTGGAGTGTCAGCCCATACGCCCTTTCTGGGACACTTACACACACAGCATGGAGGAGAGGGCGTGACTATGTTTATATGTGTGAATATGTGTATTTATATGTCTATATATGTATTTACAGACATACATACAAATATAAACACATAAATACATATGTAGACATATAAAGAAATACATATATAAGGGCTTTGGAGCCCTTTGCTGTTAAGTAGATGAAACTTGTAAAATCATATTTATGTAATATTTATATTTAATAAAGTGTTATACTGTGTGTTTACTGTAAATATTTCAAATTCCAATGTTCTGCACATATTTTTTTAAAAATTAATATTCCTATATATATCTGTATATATCTATACCTATATAGAATCATGAAAAGGCTCGTGCGCGAGCCGAAAAGTTGGGGCAAGGCCCTTGTTTTCACTTGTGTTGATTCACATAAAGGCATATTTGTTTAAATCCCTGTGTGGTGTGCCAGATTTGGGGACCTCAGAGCACCGGAGCCAGGCGTGGGGTACTTTGGGACTTTGTATTTGTATACTAGCAGAGCACCAGGGTGCTAACTGGATGGTGTGTGCCGTTTCCTTTGCATTTTCTATACAGTATATAGGTATAGATTAATGTTGTACCACAATACCATCAGATATATGTAAAAATATGTGAACTTTGGAATGTGAAATATTCATATTTTCATGTTGGGTTAGCACACTTTAGAATATGCGATTGGGTTTGTGCGCGAGTAGGGTGTTATCGAGCGTGCGATATTCAAAGTTCAGCTTTTTATGCTTGTCGGGTTAGCGTGCAAGAAAAACTGCTTGCTTTCAACTTGTAATACAAGCGCTACCCGACGTGCGCAAAAAGCTTACTTCTAGTACAGTTAATGCTCAAGCTCCACTTGTAATCTTTAAAGTCACTTGTGTGTAAGCACTAAATTACTAAAGTCCACATCGTAGGATGCAAATGTTATTAAGGAAATATATGTGTCATTTGTGCACTGTTCTATGATGAAATTCTGAACAGGAAAGCACCTGCTAACTCACCCGGCTTCTTGTCGGTACTTTTCTTTTTCTTTTGTCGAAGGTGATGCGGTATTTGGGAGCGGCCCGTCCATGGGGCTGCCCTTGATCGGAGGAATATCTCTTCACCGGTGAAATAACCTGAACTTCTTTAGACGAGCCTCCTGTCCGGTACTTTCTCCCCTCCTGGGCCCGCTCCTCACTTCACCGCTCAGCATTCAGCATCTGACGTCACCTGAGAATACCCGACAACCGGCCACACCTCTCACTCTGAGATGCACCTGCCTCCACTGGTGGGTGTGTGGTGAGTGCGTCCACTAGGTTCTGTTGTGCCGTGCCGTAGAATCTTCCGTGCTTGCTCGATTTCTGAATCAACTGGATAAGTGGTAGTAAGCAGCACCGGAGACTTGTATGCACTTAAAATAAATTCACTTTATTCAGGCAATTGAATCCTTTACAAAACGGTTGATATGTGACAAATTGTGCCATAGAGTTGCACCCCATGAACCGTTGCTTACGCGTTTCAGCCCTTATGGCCGTAATCGTAGCTACGATTACGGCCATAAAGTGAATTTCTTTTAAGTGCATACAAGTCTCCGGTGCTGCTTACTACCACTTATCCACTTGTAATCTTGCCTATCGTGAGTTAAGTGTTGTGCTTTAAAATTGAGTGTTTTTTTTAAAGGGGAGTAAACCAATATTGCTTGCTAGTTTTCATAATAAAACACATAAAAAAAATACATGCTATATGATATGATATATGAAATTTTACAAGGTGCAGGGGCAGAACGGGGAAAGGGTCAAAGGTGGATGGGTATATGACTATATATATATGAATTTATATATGCATGTGTGAATTGTTTTATACTTTACTTTCATTAATATTGTATACCACATATTTACATATAAACTCCAGTACTTGAGCAGCTTAGCATTTAAATGATATCCAGCATGAATTTTATAGTGTACCCCCATAGATTCATAGAGTTCAGCTTACCTTGGTTTAATTAAAGTAAGAGGGATGGATCTTGGCTAATAATTTGAGATAGTAGGCTAGGATTAATTGTTTATGTGGTGTCAAGCGGGAAAGGTGGGGCAATTGTTAACCCAACAAATGTCAGAAGCTTTTGCTTCTTACTCCGAGTCACTCTATAGCATGTACTATTCTTTATATAGAATAGGTTAGGGAGACATATAATTGTTGTGATGCTTGAGGAGTGTGTTGAGCACCTTTCTGCTTATAGGGGTTGAAGGAAGCTATACACAACCTAATTTTTCATATGGTACCTGGCTCTAAACCTGTTTTTTTACAAGAAATTATCTTAATGGATTGCCTCAGTATTCAGTTTTTAATAATGCCTTCTCATAAGTTCTTACAAGCCTCCTTTCCTAAGATTTCTAACTCAGCCAAGGAACAAAATGTGTGAGATTTACAAATCAATGTATATTATCAATATTGTTATCAAACTGTTTGCCAAAAATATTGACTAGTTTGGGTATCATACTCGCCACTAACATCTACTATCAGGTTGGTTTTACCTTGAGAAGGCAGGGATCAGATAATACTCCCTTTTTAGTGAATATCTTCATGGAATTAGCTTACCAGTTTCACAAAATCAGGTCAGAGTATATTATGTAGGTTCTTTAGGGCAGTTGTACATGCTTATGTGCCTGTGTGAAAGGCATAAGTGTTTTGTTTTCATTATTCCCTAGCCAGAATGGCACCTGGAAGTGATGTCTACTATCACCTCTTCTATTTGCTCTGGTGATAAGCTTTTGGTGGCAGCCAACCAGCAACATCCTTTTACTCATGAACTGTTGCTACATGACACACAGTAAAAATGTGTGTTATTCGCTGATAACTTAACTGTGTTCCTGAATGATTCTGATGAGTCTCTTATTTGATCTTCTAAATTATTGTAGTCATCTCACTTATTGAGTAATCCTAGCATCACAGCTAAAGTGGGTGGACTTTGAAACATTGCATGTGGAGTTGAAATGCTTTTTGGCTGAATTATATTTTATGGAGATTTCATGGCTGTAGAGCAGGGGTGCCTAATAGGTAGATCAAGATATATCAGTAGATCGAGATCTACCAGTAGATTGCGAAGGCGCTGCTGGTAGATCTCGGCAGATTTGATCAAAGTGATGTTGTCAATTTACGTGATCTCAACACTGGGGCTGGAGTATGGTTGCTAAGGATACTGCTTTATCTACCGCAGTGTGTGAAGGGGCGGTAATTAAACAGTCTGATGGTCGGACACGAAAAGTGCTACAGGATTGGATCTTAAGGGTCATCGATTTCAAGCAGTCAATGTAGATGATTTTTGAACGACAACACAATTGGCCTATCAAAAGCATGGTTGAGTGAGTACTCTCCCAGTGGATATGGCGGTACAGTATAGTTAGAAGGTTAAGCGTCAATAGATAGAAAAAGTAAAGGCGGAGGCTACTGTGCTATGGTAAAGGAAGAAGTCTGGCAAATGAACATGTTGACCCGGTAAGGAATGGTCTGCATGGCATGCTTTTGAAATGTATTTGTGTAAGCCTCACTGGGTCATATCAGGCCAAACCTGAGGCACAAAGTAAAGGGGGTCAGTGGCAGTAATTTGAATGCAGTGCTTTGTAACATGGCACAAGGAGTTGCTCCTGTTAACCTGAATTAAAGTCAGTGCTACTTTTGTCGTCATTATTAATCTGTTGTATCTTTATGCTTATGCACATCCATGTGACACGTGTTGCTAATTCATGCTTAAAGGGATATGAAACACACATTTTATTTTTTATCATGATTCAGATATAGAACATGCAATTTTAAAACAACTTTCTAATTTACTCCTAATATCACATTTTCTTCATTCTCTTGGTATCTTTATTTGAAAAAGCAGGAATGTAAGCTTAGGGGCCAGCCAATTTTTAGTGGCTAGATCTCGTTGAGCTGGCCATTTGAAAAGTAGATCCCAAGACAAAAAAGTGTGGACACCCCTGCTATAGAGTGTAGTGGCAGTGCAAGTTAGTGTTTTTCCAAAGTTAAATTATCTTTTTAGGTGTCTACAATTTCATTGACAAGGGTTTAAGATTTTTTTTTTTTTTTTTAACATTTATTTATAACCAACAGTACAGACAAACACAAGACATGTTATCCTACCACGCAGGGTAGGAGTAAAACCTTAGTATACTAGGCAGAATACAAAGTAAAATATTCAAAGAACCAACAAGGCCTTATCCATACAATAATCACATACTGTTTCAAATCTTAATTATGACCTGTTAACAATTTTCCTAAATGTCTATACCGTCTGGGTTTTTCTCTTTATTAATTTGTGGAATATTTTTCTTAAAATGTTATGAGTCCCATAGATTCAACATGTTATTACTATAAAACATTATATGCTGTGCTTGTCCATGAATTTCAGGTTAATAACAATTAGATATCCCAAGGGAATTACAGCACAGGACAGGAAGGGTATTAACTAAAAATAAGAAAGTATCCATAGGACAACTCATGGATTATATGATTTACTAAACCAGATAAGGTAATTAATGAAAACACTATGTTATAATGTAAGAATTACCATAAAAAAAGAGTAATTAGAGTTACAGTATAGTTCTCGGTATTAACATCTGGTAGGCTATAGCTATAGCTTTTAAAGTATGAAATTAGCAAAAGTTACATTGTAACACTGATATCTGTCAGAAATCCCTGAATAACCCTTCAGATGTATATATTTTTTTTAGTAGACAACCCAAATTATTGATCTATCTCCATTTTTGTATATTTCATGCCACCATTTCACCGACAAATGCGATCAAATAAAAAAAATTGTTAACTTTTTTTTACAAACTTTAGCTTTCTCACTGAAATTATTTACAAACAGCTTGTGTAGGGTTAATTTTAGCTTTAGTGTAGATATCAGCCTCCTACCTATCACATCCCATCCCCCTGATCTGTCCCTGACCCCTCTCAAACAGCTCTCTTCCCTCCCCCACCCCCCAAAGGCAACCCCAATCTGCCAGTACTAAAATAAAAGGATTTTTTTTAATATATAGTTTCTGCAGTGTAGGATCCTCCTGATCCGCCCAAACAGCTCTCTAAACTTTCCCCCTCTACCTAATTGTCTACTTCCCCCCTCTACCTACCTTTCTGTCAAATTGGGCTCACCCGCTCCCGCCCCTCTCACCCCCCCTCCGGCCCCTCCCACACACCCTCCCGCCCTCCTCAAGCTCCCTCCTGCGATGGGCCGTCCACCCGCCTTCCTCCTAACCCTCCCACACCACCAATTAGTGTCCCTCTCTGCATCTGTTGCTTACCAGAGGGTATTGCACGATGCCTCAATCTTGAAGCATCGCTGCAATACGCTGAAAGTGGCTGGAAGCAATCACAATAGCCTCCAGCGCTTAAAACCTCTGGGGACGTACAAGGTATGTCTTTGGTCGTTAACAACTGTTTTTTGTAGGACATACCTTGTACGTCATTGGTCGTTAAGGGGTAAACATTAGTAAATAACATCAAGTTTAAACACGCTGTGTATATTTATATGTGTGTGTATGTATGTAGATATATCTACAGCACATTAAACAGTGCTTAAACGTCTATAAAAAAATGATTTATAGAAGTGTTTCTTTACTACTTATCTGGTTAAATATACATACATTAATATAATAAATAATAAAAAATCTCAAACCACACCAGTGTGGACAATAATAAAGTACTAAAATATCTGCTACAAAGATTTCCAAAGGATAAAATATTTGTTGAATGATTGTTTAATTATAAAAATAATTAATATTTGGTTGCAGGAGGAAATGCATTTTTATAGTTCTATAATGAAATTAAAGGGACATTCCGGTCAAAATTTAAATACACATAGGTGAATTACATCTTTGATTATAAACATATTTACAATATATGTACATGTATTGGGTAAAAATGCCTCTAGTAAAAGTTATCACTGTTTTAGTGTTAACATTTTTCTCTGCACGTGCACGTGAAGCACAGCTAAATATTCTCAGTGCCCCAGCATTTTAAATACTGCAGCTGCTCAGAGCACCAGTGGTGGTTGTATCATATCAGCGATTAACAAATTGAGTAATTACTAGATGTTACAAGCACCTTAGGCTCTATAAGCAAGCGCTGTATTTAAAATGCAGGTGCACGGTGCATACCTAAATACACTTTTGAAAAAGCCATAGCTTTTATTAGAAGCATGTTTGCTAAGACATGTATATTACAAAAATGCTTCTAATCAAGACTGAAATGCATCCGTGTGGATTTCAATTTTGGCTGGAATGTCCCTTTAAGCTTGTTATAACTAAAACAGGACTTATTCTTGATTACCTTTAAGAAGTTATACTCCAAAAGAAGAAACTTTGGTGATTAGCATTTAAAGTAACATAATACATTTTAAACTATGAAAAAAATACTTATAATGATGTTTATTATATAAAACAATATTTGTTAATCAGTAGAGAGAATGTTTTATGTTAAAGTACAGCATTACAAATTACTTTGATAGAGAGACAAGAGGCTAAAATAAAAGTAGAAAATGGAAATGTTCTTTTACCCATAACATTTAAAAGAATAAATTATACCACATTAAATGAAATAAGGAAAAAACTGATAATGCAGTTTTAAATGTACGTGTTAGACTATCAATAATTCAACCTATGATATAACAAAACACCCATTAGGAAAAATCATTTAATATTCAGCATATTTTATTTTCATGTAGCAAGAGGAACGAGTTTTTCTGAACCACATAATCAGGTAGATTAAGAGTTGTGCGTTTGTCTTTTAACGCTGAAAAAAATTGTAATTTCAGAGTTAAAACAGCCATTACAAGTCTTGTCGGTATAGCTGTACCGCAAAGCCTTTTAGCCTGTAACGCAACGTCAGTCCCACACTCCATACCACTGCCATTAGAAGTTTTGTGGTGAGGCTAAAAAGCTTGCGTCACACCCTATAATGACAAGATCTGTACGGCCATCTGAGAGCAGTAGTTATGAGTTTTACGCAACAAAACTGTTACATAAAACTCATAACTAAAGTGTTACAAAGTACACCAACACCCATAAACTACCTATTAACCCCTAAACCGCCGCCCTCTCGCATCGCAAACACTATTTAAATAGGCCCACAATAGGCCGAAACGTACATCTGGGGTTTTGCTGTTTAATAGGTTTATTATAATGGAGGTGGTGTCAGGGAGCAGCGGAATAGGGGTTAATGAATTTTCACAGTGGTGGTGATGTCGGGGGCAGCAGATTAGGGGTTAATAACATTATGACGGTGTCAGCGATGTCGGGGGTGCCAGATTAGGGGTGTTTAGAAATGTTTTTTTATGTTAGGGTGTTAAGTTTAAACGTAACTTTTTTTCCCCCATTAGACATCAATGGGGCTGCGTTACGGAGCTTTTCATTCCGCGATCGCAGGTGTTAGGTTTTTTCTAACACGCTGTCCCCACTGATGTCCATAGGGAAAGCGTGCACAAGCATGTCAAAACAGCTCTGTATTTTGTGCGGTATGGAGCTCAATGCAGCGCTATGGAGGGTGAAATAACGCAACTTTTGTTGCGTTCGTTAAATACCCTCTATCGCACACAACTTGTAATCTACCTGATAGTAAATGGTTAGATAAAACATAACTAAACAATACATAATTTACCCAAGTTAGAAATTTAGTATCATACTTAAATAATAATATAGACATACTTCTCAAGCAGAAATACATAATCAAATAGCAACAAGTAATAATGCAGCTGTACACAAATAGTGAGCAATGTTTGGTACAACATGATAAAAAGAGCAAAGAGTAATTGAAATATTCTATCAATTTATAAGAAAGCTACGTGACACAATGTGTACTATACAAATATTTTTTTTTCATCAGTCTTTAGGTAATTTGCAAAATAATGATGTGCATATTTTCTCATGATAAAAATAATATGTAAACAAGATCATATTACACAGGCATTATACTGTACATTGTATGTATCAATTCCTAGTTGTTTAATTTACAGTTACATTCTAATGATTTAAGAATTCTATTAAAAAGGGTTGCAGCTCTAACCATTTAAGAACAGTGTGTGCTCCAATTTTATTTTTTTAATAAGATACACACCACTGTATTTTGGGGGCATTTGGGGCACATTAATAAAATTAACCAAAATTCTGATCTCTGGTTAATTTTATTAGCGTCAATTGTTAACATGAGCTCGCGGTAGTAATAACCAACCACTTGTAATGGCTGGTTATTTATTGCGAGCCCGCAAATGGGCAATTTGCAAATAAATTAGGGTTCCACTTGCAATCTGGCCCATAATGGGTAATGAATGCACCAAATATTCCCTAAAGAAGTGGGGTTGTAGATGGGAAAATGCTAAGGTAAAATTACTTTTAACCAAGTTACTGCCCAACTGCCCAACTCGGTGGTATTCCATGTTAATCTATGTTTAAGTGATTTTTTTTTGCTGCTCCTAAATACAAAAACACTTCATGAATTATCTAGTGTTCAAAGGAACACACTAGCATAGATTAAAACAATTATTCTTTCTGCAAAACATACTTGATTGTTTTGCATGTCCTTCTCATACCCCTAAACCCTTAGTCATACACCTTAACTTTATTCAGCTTGGTCACCACAGGTCTATTAGTTTGTCCAGGAGAGGGACATTCTACTAAACCTTTTATTACCAAGGGAAAAAGTACCCTCAAAAATAATATTAACATTTATTACAGTGGACAAACAAGGCATACACTATGCTGTCAGTATTAATAGATTAAAACCTGCTCTCTGATGAAGGGACATATTTATCAAACTCCACTACTCCATAACCTGTCCGCCTGCTCTGATGCGGCGGACAGAAATCAACCTGATCAAATACGATTGAGATGATTGACACCCCCTGCTAGAGGCTGAGTGTCCGCGAATCTTCAGGGGGCGGCATTGCACCAGCAGTTCACAAGAACTGCTTGTGCAATGATAAATGCAGAGAACGTATGCTGTCAGCATCTATCAATGTGCAGGGGACATGATCTGCTATATCGAATCATGTCCGCTCGCACAATCATAAATATGCCCCGAAGACTCCTTTGACCTACTCCCAAAGGGTGGCTCTAAATTAAACCAATCAAATAAACTTATAATACCATTCACCCCAAACATAAAAACAATGAATCCCCTATATTATAGTGTTAAAGATAAAGAATAGGCTATTGCTTCTCTGAGAACACAAGACTAATTTGTAATGATATCCTGCAAAACCTATATTGACTATTTTTCTTGCACAAATGATGGACTGGTGGATTTGCAACCAAGATGAAGGTTTTAAGATTCAAACTACCCACATTAATTGGAAATATACTCTTGATGTTTGCTATAGATTTTATCATTTAATTTTGTAACTTCTATGGTAGCCTTTTGTCTATAGGGGAACCATCTTTCAATGAAACCAGGAGCTGTCTTGGCATGGAACCAGACTAAAGCTCAAGAAGATGCCACTTCTATGATACTGAGAATAAAAGACCTGTACATTATAATCTGCAATGTGTAGTATTAAAGACCAATGTACTGCCACAAGGTACGTACTGGAAACATTATCTTATAATGCAAACACAGTAAATTTTCGGAATATTCTAGGTTCAACTGAAATATTAAAGAAAGCCCAAATCATTACCCGTATGGGAAGAAAACTAGAAGCAGGTCACACTAATGGACATTTAGAAAATATACAAGCTAATATTTTAGAATGACTTGCCTTTACACAATATTGGAATCAAATGCCATATAGAATATAGATGTGCTGTTCTGCATTTGTACCTTGCTACTATGCCAACTTTCAAGAAACAAGAAAGAAACCTTCTAAAATTAAAGCAGACCATTTACCATATGCTGGAATTACAATAGACAAAGGTTAGATAGCAAGAATACCCTATCTCTTACCTTAACACGACAACTAACACAAAAGGGCTTCTTTCCAAATAAAAATAAATGATTCTTGTATACAATTTTTCGAAGATGAAGAATACAGAGTACCTTACAAAGCTGATTCATAAAACAGAACAGTGTTTTGCACTAATACTCATTATTCAGAATGATGGACACTGGATTCACATATAGATGATGGATTTCAACAACTTCTGGAAAAGCTTCAAATTGAAGCAGAATATTCGCATACAGGATGCCTGACTAAGTAAGCTATATCTACAATATGGAACAACAAAAGAGGGCGCAATCAAATATACGGCGCAGGTTTCCGACGCAAGTGTGGGAACCTGCGCCGTCCGTAATTTCACCTCGGACATCGGGGTATTACATAAACTAGCGATGTCCAGAAATGAGCGTAAATACAAATTTCTGGAGTCGCCAGTGACTTACGGGACTTTAGAAACTGCGCCTAAGAAAAGTAAAGAAAATAACAAATCTCTCGTAAAAGTCTAACACGCCTACCAAAAATAAGCCCGACACGTAAAACCCCTATATCCGCAATCACCCAATCTCATTACTAATATTAAATGTATTAACACCTAGACCGACAACCCCCCACAAGGCAATTTGCCTATTTAAACTATTAACCCCTCTATCCGCCATCAAACCCACACTGCAAGTAAAAACTACATTATTAACCCCTAAACCGCCATAGCCCACAATGCAATTAACCTATTCAAGTATTAACCCCTAAACCGCCATAGCCCACATAGCCTATTAAATGTATTAACCCCTAATCTGCCACCGCCAACGTTGCCGCCATTATAATAAAGTTATTAACCCCTAAACCTAAGTCTAACCCTAACCCTAACACCCCCCTAACTTAAATATTATTTAAATAAATCTAAATAAATTTACTATTATTAACTAAATTATTCCTATTTAAAACTAAATACTTACCTATAAAATAAACCCTAAGATAGCTACAATATAATTAATAATTACATTGTAGCTATTTTAGGATTTATTTTTATTTTACAGGCAACTTTGTATTTATTTTAACTATGTACATTAGTTATTAAATATTTATTAACTAATTAATAGCTACCTAGTTAAAATAAATACAAATTTACCTGTAAAATAAATCCTAACCTAAGTTACAATTACACCTAACACTACACTATCATTAAATAAATTAAATAAATTAACTACAATTACCTAAAATTAAATACAATAAAATAAAATAAACTAAAGTACAAAAAACCCCCCACTAAATTACAGAAAATAAAAAAAATTACAAGACGTTTAAACTAATTACACCTAATCTAAGCCCCCTAATAAGGTAATAGGATTAGTTTAAACTAATTACACCTAATCTAAGACCCCTAATAAGATAATAGGATTGAGCTTGCATTCTATTGTCTGATTGGAACAGGGGATTGGGTGGATTTTAGAGTAGGGTTGGGTGTGTGGGTGGTGGGTTTTAATGTTGGGGGGGTATTGTATTTTTTTTTACAGGTAAGAGCTGATTACTTTGGAGCAATGCCCCGCAAAAGGCCCTTTTAAGGGCTATTTGTAATTTAGTATAGGGTAGGGAATTTTATTATTTTGGGGGGCTTTTTTATTTTATTAGGGGGCTTAGATTAGGTGTAATTAGTTTAAACTTCTTGTAATTTTTTTTTCTAAATACTTACCTATAAAATAAACCCTAAGATAGCTACAATATAATACATAATGCATTGTATCTATCTTAGGTTTTATTTTTATTTCACAGCTAAATTTGTATTTATTTTAACTAGGTAGATTAGTTAGTAAATAGTTATTAACTATTTACTAACCACCTAGTTCAGATAAATACAAATTTACCTGTAAAATAAAACCTAACCTGAGTTACATTAAAACCTAACATTACAGTAAAATTAAATACATTACATTAATTAAATACATTTAGCTAAATTTAAAAAAAAACACACTAAATTACACAAAATAAAAAAGAAATTGTCAAATATTTAAACTAATTACGCCTAATCTAATAGCCCTATAAGAATAAAAAAGCCCCCCAAAATAAAAAAAAAACCTAGCCTACACTAAACTGTCAATAGCCCTTAAAAGGGCCTTTTGT
This sequence comes from Bombina bombina, assembly GCF_027579735.1. NCBI lineage: Eukaryota > Metazoa > Chordata > Amphibia > Anura > Bombinatoridae > Bombina > Bombina bombina. Next base: position 1,060,999,649 of record NC_069499.1, read on the forward strand.
GGGGCATTGCCCTAAAGAAATCAGCTCTTTTACCTGTAATAAAAAAATACAAACAACCCCCCAACAGTAAAACCCACCACCCACACAACCAACCCCTCCAAAAAAAAACTACCTAAAAAACCTAAGCTCCCCATTTTCCTGAAAAGGGCATTTGGATGGGCATTGACCTTAAAAGGGCATTTAGCTCTTTTTCTGTGCCCAAAGTCCCTAAGCTAAAAATAAAATCTACCCAATAAACCCTTAATAAAACCTAACACTAACCCCGAAGATCCATTTACAGTTTTTGAAGACCGGACATCAATCCTCATCAAGCCGGGAGAAGTCCTCATCAAAGCGACAAGAAGTCCTCAACAAAGCCGGGAGAAGTTTTCATCCAAGCGGCAAGTAGTCATCCTCAAGGCAGGCAGAAGTCTTCATCCAGATGGCATCTTCTATCTTCATCCTTCCATCTTCAAGACATCTGGCGCATAGCATCCTCTTCTTTTGACTCCTCTTGAAGAACGAAGGTTCCTTTAAATGACTTCATCCAAGACGGTGTCCCTTGAATTCTTGAATTGGGATTGACTGATAGAATTCTATCAGCCAATTGGAATTCAAGAGATGCCATCTTGGATGACGTAATTTAAAGGAACCTTCATTCAAAAGGAGTCGAAAGAAGAGAATGCTTCGCGCCAGATGTCTTGAAGATGGAGCCGCTCCGTGTCGGAAGGATGAAGATAGAAGATGCCGTCTGAATGAGGACTTCTGCCCACCTTGAGGATGACTTCTTACTGCTTGGATGAAGACTTCTCCCAGCTTCGTTGAGGACTTCTTGCCGCTTTGATGAGGACTTCTCCTGGCTTGATGAGGATGGATGTCTGGTCTTCAAAAACTGTTTATCTTCGGGGTTAGTGTAAGGTTTTATTAAGGGTTTATTGGGTGGGTTTTATTTTTAGATTAGGGACTTTGGGCACAGAAAAAGAGCTAAATGCCCTTTTAAGGGCAATGCCCATCCAAATGCCCTTTTCAGGGCAATGGAGAGCTTAGGTTTTTAGGTAGTTTTTTTTGGGGGGGTTGGTTGTGTGGGTGGTGGGTTTTACTGTTGGGGGGTTGTTTGTATTTTTTATTACAGGTAAACAAGCTGATTTCTTTGGGGCAATGCACCACAAAAGGCCCTTTTAATGGCTATTGGCAGTTTAGTGTAGGCTAGGTTTTTTTTTATTTGGGGGGGGGGCTTTTTTATTTTGATAGGGCTATTAGATTAGGTGTAATTAGTTTAAATATTTGATAAGTTCTTTTTTATTTTGTGTAATTTAGTGTTTATTTTTTTTAAATTTAGCTAATTGTATTTAATTAATGTAATGTATTTAATTTTACTGTAATGTTAGGTTTTAGTGTAACTCAGGTTAGGTTTTATTTTACAGGTAAATTTGTATTTATCTTAACTAGGTAGTTAGTAAATAGTTAATAACTATTTACTAACTAATCTACCTAGTTAAAATAAATACAAACTTAGCTGTGAAATAAAAATAAAACCTAAGATAGATACAATGTAACTATTAGTTATATTGTAGCTAGCTTAGGGTTTATTTTATAGGTAAGTATTTAGTTTTAAATAGGAATTAGTTAGGTAATGATAGTAATTTTTATTTAAATTTATTTAAATTATATTAAATTTAGGGGTGTTAGGGTTAGACTTAGGGTTAGGTTTAGGGGTTAATATATTTATTTAGTGTTAGTGATGTTGGAAGCCAGAGGTTTAGGGGTTAACAACTTTAGTATAGTGATGGCGGCGACGTTGGGGGTGGCAGATTAGGGGTTAATACATTTATGTAGGTGGTGGCAACATTGGGGGAAGCAGATTAGTGGTTAATAATATTTAACTAGTGTTTGCGGTTAGACTTAGGGTTAGGGTTATACTTAGGGTTATGTTTAGGGGTTAATATATTTATTTAGTGTAAGTGATGTGGGTGGCCAAAGGTTTAGGGGTTAATAACTTTAGTATAGTGATGGCAGTGACATTGGGGGCGGCAGATTAGGGGTTAATAAGTGTAAGTAGGTGGTGGCGGCGACGTTGGGGGTGGCAGATCAGGGGTTAATAACTGAATGTATGTTATGGCAATATTGGGGGTGGCAGATTAGAAGTTAATAAGTGTAATGTAGGTGTTGGCGATGTCAGGGACAGCAGATTAAGGGTGTTTAGACTCAGGGTTTATGTTAGGGTGTTAGGTGTAAGCATACATTTTTTTCCCCATAGGAATCAATGGGGCTTCGTTACGGAGCTTTACGCTACTTTATTGCAGGTGTTAGGCTTTTTTTTAGCTGGCTCTCCCCATTGATGTGATATGGGGAAATTGTGCACGAGCACGTAAAACCAGATCAAAGCAGCCCTGGTATTTGCCAAACCTGATTTTATTTCTCTGTTTTTAGGAGATCTACACTGTAAAGTCAGTTTCACAAGTGCACATTTGCTTGCTGTCCTTAATGATAGGATTTTTGCTTGGTTCTTGTAGGATTTTAAGGTCAGTTATTTTGACTTCTCTGCTTTTCCTCCATAATTTTGGTGATCTTATTATTTATCCATTTTCAGTAGTTTATTGAAATAAGGTCAGGTGCCATGTTGTCATGCAATCATTCAGCGATTGGTGATGATGTTGTGTTTTTAGACTTAGGTTTCAAAGGCACTAATTTAGTCTTCGATGGTGCTGGTTGAAGTGTTGGTTTACACTCAAAGGCTCATAGAAATGTTCTGCATGTTCTCCCTCGTTCTTCTCTTTATGTGATAATCTAACTAATCCAAAGTACTTTCTTCTGTTTACCAGCAATTTTGTGCACAGTGGAGCATTTTAAGAACTGTGGAACCAAGGTTTAATATAGGGGTGATAGTCTCAGGCAAATATTCATTCAACTATTATTCATATAACAATCTCTTTAATGAGGAACACATTTTGAGCACAGTAACAAAGTGAGAGAGCTGTACTTACAGTTTATTTCACACCTCTGCTGTCTTTGGATTTGCTCATGGCAAAAATTACTTCAGGCGTCTTTTTCTTTTCCCTCCTGCTTAACACCAGGCTATTAAATTAGTAATGCGCCTTTATAATATAACTAATGCGCCCACATCTTCTTCCATGGCCTCCCTGTTTCTTCTTGCATTGGTTTAGCCTACATAATAATAAATAAATAAAAAAATAAGGGTTTTTGCGCAAGCGATATCATGTTTTCATGATCAGTTTTAATTGTGCTTACATTACAAGTTGAGCGAAACCACGATTGCATTAGCACAATCACACTTTACGCTACAATTCTAACCGCAATCTCAGAGCTGTCTTGAAAGAGACTTTTATTAAGTGGGCACACAGAAATAAATGACACAGCCAAACATAGGGCTAGATAAGTGGAGCGCTAACAACTACACGCAAGCAAAATGGGGTTTATCCCGGGTGTTTACTTGTGTCAGTTTTTTTTGCTCATATTACGAGTTGAAAGTAAATGTGATTGCTTCAGAGCAATTGAAGTTAATGTGCATCGGGTTAGCGCAACCTCAGAGATCTGGTTAACTGTTTTGCAGGAAAAAAATAATGTCACAAAACACATCAAAAATAGATTACAAAGTACACTTACACTCATAATAACACAATGTAATATAAATGATGTTAAACAAATATTGCACAAAAAAGTTATAAGGGCTCAAAGATATGAGATCTTGGGTGTAGCAAAACGACTTTAACATAGAGATACATACAGATACATTGCTAAAAATGTATTTGTATGTATAGATATGTTTAACTGTGTAAAAAAAAGGGGGAAGCGCTCAACCTGGAAACGAACAATAGCATAGTAGTTTGTTCTATGGCTAGTTACCACCCAAGAAGCAGCCTCTTTTTGTTCAACATGTGCCTTTCACAGAGAAGAACTGTCCTGAAGCATATCAGTCTGATCCTGACTTCACAGTACAGTCCAGCCCCGAAATACCAGGGAATCCTTCTCTGAATGAGAGAAACAGCAAAACCCCAGCCGTACATTTCGGCCTATTGTGGGCCTCGTCAGTGAGGTGCAGCCATATCCCTCTAGGCACACTGACTAACGGGTCCACGTCTGGATTCCCGCATCACACTTATGGAGACTTCCCAAAATGTCATAATTTGCATAAATAAAAAGAGAGAAGCGCTCAACCTGGAAACGAACAATAGCATAATAGCTTGTTCTATGGCTAGTTACCACCCAAGAAGCAGCCTCTTTTTGCTCAACATGTGCCTTTCACAGAGAAGGCACACAGAAGGCTGAAACGATCATCTGGGGTTGTTGTTTCTCTTGTTCAGAGAAGAGTTGCCTGGCATCTCGGTGCTGGACTGTCATTGGGCAGGGTCAGACTGATATGCTACAGAATTTTTTTCTCTGTGAAGGGGCATAGTGTGCTAAAAGAGTATGCACCCTGAGTGGAACTGAAAATGAACAGACATGGAAGTTTTTCTAGCTTTTGTTCTGTCTCAGCTGAGTGCATCTCTCTCTCTTTTTATTTTTTTATGTTTAACTGTGTTTTTACTGTAAATGTTTCACATTCCAATGTTTTACACATAGCAGAATATGTTCTAAGTATTTTTAAATAGATATTCCTATATATATCTGTATATCTATACCTATATATAATCATCTATCTATATATATATATATATAGCAGTATATACTAAAATCAGATATATGTAGAAATATTTAATTATGAATATATATAACATATTCCGTTATTTTAAGAAAATTGGAATATGAAATATTCATATTTTCATGTTGGATTACCGCAATTGCCAAAATGCAATAGTATTTGCGCAATTTTTTTCTCCATTGACTTCTATAGGGGAATACGTGAACGTTCACGCGATATTCAATGATCAGATTTTTGCACTAGTTGGGTTACCGCAACCCAACAAGTGCAAAAATCATAACTCTAGTGGAGTTTTCGAGATCACAAAAATGCAATATACCGTGCCACTTGTAATCTAGCCCTAAATGTATAAAAGGCACAGTCAAGTCCAAAAAAAACTCCTTCATTCAAATAGGGCATGTAATTTTAAACAACTTTCCAATTTACTTTTATCACCAATTTTTCTTTGTCTCTTGGTATTCTTAGTTGAAAGCTAAACCTAGGAGGTTCATATGCTAATTTCTTAGACCTCGAAGACCGCCTTTGCATTTGACAGTTTTTCGCCACTATAGGGCATTAGTTCATGTGTTTCATATAGATAACATTTAGATCATGCACGTGAATTTACCGAGGAGTGAGCCCTGATTGGCTAAAATGAAAGTCTGTCAAAATAAGTGAAATAAAGGGGCAGTCTGCATAAGCTTAGATACAAGGAAATTGCAGAGGTAAAATGTGTTTTATCATAACTGTGTTGGTTATGCAAAACTAAGAAAAGAAACAATTTGGGAGAGCGCTACAAAAAGTAGCTAATTGAGGTAAAATGTTATGTAAAATGGTCATTATCACTGTTTTCATTATCACCTGTTGATATTATTTCGCACAAACATATGCACTTTAACTCCTATACACACTAGACAATATATTATCACTTTTTGTCTTTTGAGTGAGAACTCTTACACATATTTTTTCTTTAGCACACTTTTGTAGGCAAATTAGCCCATTGTCACTTTATTTAAGACACATTTTTTATTTAGCCTATTAGAGCCTCCTTAAAAGGATAGGAAAGTCAAAATGAAACTTTTATTATTCAGATAGAGCAGGCAATTTTAAGCAACTTTCTAATTTACTCCTATTATTAAAGTTTCATCATTCTCTTGATATCTTGATTTAAAAAGCAAGAATGTAAGCATAGGAGCCAGCCCATTTTTTTGTTCAGCACCTGGGTAGCACTTTCTGATTGGTGTCTAAATGTAGCCACCCAATCAGCAAGCGCTAACCAGGTGCTGAACCAAAAATGGGTTGGCTCCTAAGCTTACATTCAAATAAAGATAGCAAGAGAACGAAGAAAAATTGCTAATAGGAGTAAATTAGAAAGTTGCTTAAAATTGCATGCTCTATCTAAATCATGAAAGTATAATTTTGACTAGACTATCCCTTTAACACACACATTTAGGCTATTTAGTTTACTTGCCACATCTTTTACACATTTCTTGGAGCTATATTAGCATTATAACATTTTACCTCAATTAGCTACTTTTTGTAGCGCTCTTCCCAAATAGTTTCTTTTCTATATTTTTACAGACATTTGATTTGAGGAACATTTGTCTACTTAGGGAGTAGCTTTATTTAGTATACTAGGAGTGTAACCATCTTACTTGGAATCAGCCAATCAGAATCAGCCAATCAGATTGAGCTCGCATTCTATTGGCTGATCAGAACAGCCAATAGAATGCGAGCTCAATCTGATTGGCTGATTGAATCGGATTGAACTTGATTCTGATTGGCTGATTACATCAGCCAATCAGAATATTCCTACCTTAATTCCGATTGGCTGATAGAATCCTATCAGCCAATCGGAATTCGAGGGATGCCATCTTGGATGACGTCATTTAAAGGAACCGTCATTCGGCGAGTAGGCGTCGGTTGAAGAGGTTGGATCCGCGTCGGTTGGAAAGAAGATGGCTCCGTGCCGCTCCAGAAGAAAGAAGATTGAAGATGCGGCTTGATAGAAGACTTCATCCCGATGATGGACTTCTGACTTCAGCCGATGATGGATTTCTTCAGCCGCCGCTTGGATCCAGACTTCAGCCCGAGGATGGACGTCACTCTTCAGCCCCCCGCTTGGGCTTGGATAAAGACATCGGAAGCTCTTCTGGACAGATCGGGACCCGGTGAGGTGAAGACAAGGTAGGGAGATCTTCAGGGGCTTAGTGTTAGGTTTATTTAAGGGGGGTTTGGGTTAGATTAGGGGTATGTGGGTTGTAATGTTCAGGGCTGGTAAGGTAAAAGAGCTTTGAACTTTTTAAATTTAGAATAGGGTAGGGCATTTTTTATTTTGGGGGGGCTTTTTTATTTTATTAGGGGGCTTAGAGTTGGTGTAATTAGTTCAAAATTGTTGTAATATTTTTCTAATGTTTGTAAATATTTTTTTATTTTTTGTAACTTAGTTCTTTTTAATTTTTTGTACTTTAGTTAGTTTATTTAATTGTAGTTATTTGTAGGTATTTTATTTAATTAATTTATTGATAGTGTAGTGTTAGGTTTAATTGTAACTTAGGTTAGGATTTATTTTACAGGTAATTTTGTAATTATTTTAACTATTTTAGCTATTAAATAGTTCTTAACTATTTAATAGCTATTGTACCTGGTTAAAATAAATACAAAGTTACCTGTAAAATAAATATAAATCCTAAAATAGCTATAATATAATTATAATTTATATTGTAGCTATATTAGGGTTTATTTTACAGGTAAGTATTTAGCTTTAAATAGGAATAATTTATTTAATAAGAGTTAATTTATTTCGTTAGATTTAAATTATATTTAATTTAGGGGGGTGTTAGTGTTAGGGTTAGACTTAGCTTTAGGGGTTAATCCATTTATTACAGTAGCGGCGAGATTCGGTCGGCAGATTAGGGGTTAATAATTGAAGTTAGGTGTCAGTGATGTTAGGGAGGGCAGATTAGGGGTTAATACTATTTATTATAGGGTTATTGAGGCGGGAGTGAGGCAGATTAGGGGTTAATAACTTTATTATAATAGCGGCGCGGTCCGGTCGGCAGATTAGGGGTTAATAAGTGTAGGCAGGTGGAGGCGACGTTGTGGGGGGCAGATTAGGGGTTAATAAATATAATATAGGGGTCGGCGGTGTTAGGGGCAGCAGATTAGGGGTACATAGGGATAATGTAAGTAGCGGCGGTTTACGGAGCGGCAGATTAGGGGTTAATAATAATATGCAGGGGTCAGCGATAGCGGGGGCGGCAGATTAGGGGTTAATAAGTGTAAGTTTAGGGGTGTTTAGACTCGGGGTTCATGTTAGGGTGTTAGGTGCAGACGTAGGAAGTGTTTCCCGATAGAAAACAATGGGGCTGCGTTAGGAGCTGAACGCGGCTTTTTTGCAGGTGTTAGGTTTTTTTCAGCTCAAATGGCCCCATTGTTTTCTATGGGGGAATCGTGCACGAGCACGTTTTTGAAGCTGGCCGCTTCCGTAAGCACCGCTGGTATCTAGAGTTGCAGTGGCGTTAAATTATGCTCTACGCTCCCTTTTTGGAGCCTAACGCACTGAAAACCCAGCCATTCTGTGAACTCTAAATACCAGCGGTATTTAAAAGGTGCGTGGGAAAAAAAGCAAGCGTAGCTAACGCACCCCTTTGGCCGCAGAACTCTAAATCTAGGTGTATGATTGGGTGCTGGCTGTTACATGGTTGGCTGAAATACATTTTGTAGAAACAATATTGAATATTTTAAAGTATTTACAAATCTGGCTCAGTTGCTTATATTTTGCAAAATTACAAATTAGCCAGAATAGTTCAATGCTGTCCCAATGCAGGATGCAGTAGATGAGAGAGTTAAGAGTATATCACCATCCACAGCCTAACATAGGAACCCAATCTCATAACTGTATCACTATTAAAGGAAACTATTTTTTTTTAATTTGACAATACCACAAATAAGTAGTAGGCAGGCAAACTAATAGATTGTACAGTGTGTACACTACTTGCTCATTTGTCAGATAGCAAATGAGAGACCATTCACCAAGTATAACAGCTAATGTAGATGAATAAATAACTAAACGTCATTAAAAGGTCATGTTTTCCAAATTCAATCACACATAAATCACTAGTATGCCAAATTTGCTGATTTTAGGAATTTGCTTTTGTATTTTAATTTAATCTCTGTATGAACATAATATTTTTGCAGTGTGTTTTCTGTCAAGTTGATTAAACAAGTTTCCTTATATAACGTACAGGTAATAAAGTATGTAATAAATAAGGGTTTTATTTACATGCCAAGTTATTAAAACAGCTGAGGATATGTGGCCCACTGTAAGAGGTCATTTTACTTATTTTAATCTTAAAACTCATCTGACGTCCTCGTGGTACAATATGCTGGTGGGTTAAGATAATGGGATTGAGAATAACACATTATCACCTAGATGACAAGTTTTGCGCTATAGAGGGTGCAAAATGAACGCAACAAAAGTTGCGTTATTTCACCCTCCATAGCGCTGCCATTACAAGTTTCTTAAAAGCTGCCTTGTGCGTGTGATATGGTAGTGATAAGCTCCATACCGCATAAAATCCAAGGACTGAGAATACGCGCTTGTGCAACCTTTCCCCATAGACATCAATGGGGTGAGCGTGATAAAAAAAAAACTAACACCTGAAGCGCGGAATGGCGATCGCCGTAACTTAACCCCATTGATGTCTATGGGGAAAAAAATATGTTTAAACCTAGCACCCTGACATAAAACCCACGTCTAAACACCCCTAATCTGCCACCCCCAACATCGCCGACACCAAAATAAAGTTATTAACCCCTTATCTGCCGCTCTGGATATCGCAGCCACTAATAAAAGTTATTAATCCCTATTATGCAGCTTCCCAACATCGCCACCACTATAATAAAGTTAATAAATCTTATTCCCCCGCACCCCAACATCGCCGCCACTAAATAAAGTTATTAACTCCTATTCGGCCACTTCCCGACATCGCAAAAAACTAAATTAAACTATTAACCCCTAAACCTAACAACCCCTAACTTAATTAACCTAACATAACTATTATACTAAAATAACTACCAATTCAAAAAACTAAATTACACAAAAAAAACTAACACTACTAAAAAAGGTTAAGTCTAAAAAAATTAAAAATACTAAATTACAAAAAATAACAAACACTAAATTTCGAAAAATAACAAACGAAATTATCCAAAATAAAAACAATTACACCAAATCTAAAAGCCCTATAAAAATAAAAAAGCCCCCCAAAATAAAAAACCCTAGCCTATAATAAACTACCAATAGCCCTTAAAAGGGCCTTTTGTAGGGCATTGCCCTAAAGAAATCAGCTTTTACCTGTAAAAAAATACAAAGACCCCCCAACAGTAAAACCCACCACCCAACCAACCCCCCAAATAAAAAACCTAACTCTAACAAAAACCTAAGCTACCCATTGCTCTGAAAAGGGCATTTGTATGGGCATTGCCCTTAAAAGGACATTTAGCTCTTTTGCATTGCCCTTAAAAGGGCGTTTAGCTCTTTTAAAAAAGCACAAACCCTAATCTAAAAAACATACCCACCCAAAAAAGTTTAAAAAAACCTAAAACTAACCCCCGATGATCCACTTACAGTTTCTGAAGTCCGGACATCCAGGCGGCGAGGTCTTCATCCAGGCGGCGTCTTCTATCTTCATCCAGACGGCATCTTCTATCTTCATCCCGGCGGCATCTTCTATGTTAATTCCGGCTGCGTGGAGCAGGTCCTTCCTTGAAGACATACGGCGCGGAGTGTCCTCTTCATACGGTAACCGCTGTACACTGAATTTCCAATGCAAGGGAGCCTTTTCCAAATGGCGTCCCTTGCATTCTAATTGGCTGATTTGATTTTTGAAATTCAAATCAGCCAATAGGGTGAGAGCTACTGAAATCCTATTGGCTGTTCAAATCAGCCAATAGGATGAGAGCTACTAAAATTCTATTGGCTGATTTGAATAGTTTATTGTAGGCTTGTTTTTTTTATTGGGGTGGGGCTTTTTATAGGGCTATTCGATTAGGTGTAATAGTTTTTATTTTGGATAATTTCATTTGTTATTTTTTCGTAATTTAGTGTTTGTTATTTTTTTGTAATTTAGTATTTTTTATGTTTTTGTAATTTTAGACTTAAATTTTTTTAGTAGTGTTAGGTTTTTTAATGTTTAATTTAGTTTATTTAATTGGTAGTTATTTTAATTTTTGAAAAATAGTTATGTTAGGTTCATTTATAGTTTAAACTTAGTTTTTTTTCATTTCACAGGTAAGTTTTTATTTATTGTAAGATAGGGACCTTGAAAATTTAATTTAAAGTTAGGGAGTTGTTAGGTTTAGGGGTTAATAGTTTAATTTAGTGGCGGTGATGTGGGAGGCCAGAGGTTTAGGGGTTAATAACTTTATTTAGTGGCGGCAATGTCGGGGAGGGGCAGAATAGGGGTTAATAGCTTTAGTATAGTGTCGGCAATGTTGGGGTGTAGGGAAATGGGGTTAATAACTTTATTATAGTGGCGGCGATGTCGGGGAGCGGCGGAATAGGGGTTATTAACTTTTATTAGTGGCAGCGATGTCGGGAGCGGCAGATTAGGGGTTAATAAATTTAATATAGTGTTTGCGATGAAGGATGGCCTCTATTTAGGGGTTAATAGGTAGTTTATGGGTGTTAGTGTACTTTGAAACATTTTAGTTTTGGGAAACATGTTTAGGGTGTGGCTAAGCAGTTTGAGGTGTGGTTAGGAGATTGTGGGTATAGCTAAAAATGAAGGGAATTTCCCCCCTCCTCCGTAGCCAATCCCCATAGAACTACTACTATATGAAGAAAATATTACCATGATCCTAAAGGAATAGGTTTCAACTGTATTTTACAAAGTGCCAGATCTAATTTTGTTTACCAGAAAAATAATTTGTAAGTACTGTCCAGCTGTTTATGTGAACCTCTAAACTGAACTTTTAAAAATGGTTTTCATCGGCTCAATTGTAAGGACTCAAAAATGACTGCTAACATTTCAATATTATTATTAGTTATTATTAATAATTGTTTGTAATGAGATAACATAGGGCCAGATTACAAGTGGCACGCTATTTAGTGCTTTTGTTCACGCACAAACAGCAGTACATTTTTAATGTGCATGGTTTAGTGCACATATTACAAGTTGAAATTAAATTGTTTGTGTGCAAGTGAAACTCGACACATACTGACTTCATGACTTCGGATATCGTGACCGCGTTAGCTTGTTCTCCCCAAAGACTTCAATGCTGCGAGCTTTAAAAAAAACAAAAAACTAATACCTATTGCTTGTTATCTATCCCTCTGATTATTTTTTAAAAATATATAAAAAATAATCAGATATATATATATATATATATGAATACATACAGGTATAGATATATACAGATATATATAGGAATACAGGTAGCCCTCAGTTTACGCCGGGGTTAGGTTCCAGAAGGAATGGTTGTAAATCGAAACCGTTGTATATTGAAACCCAGTTTATAATGTAAGTCAATGGGAAGTGAGGGAGATAGGTTCCAGGCCCCTCTCAAAGTTGTCATAAGTAACACCTAATACATTATTTTTAAAGCTTTGAAATGAAGAATGTAAATGCTAAACAGCATTTTAAACCTAATAAAATAATCACTAATCACACAACACAGAATATACAATTAAACTAAGTTAAATGAACAAAAACATTTGCTACACAGCATTATAAACCTAATAAAATAATCACACAACACAGACTTCACTTGCATTTTTCTGCAAACAGTTCTTTCTATGCATTCCAATCTGGACTGATTTATAGACAGGAAGATCTTGTTCCTTTGAAATCTGCTCGATAGCTCAGGTCTGGTTAAACTGATTAATTTCAGCTTGCTTGGCTTTGCTGCAACACAAGCGGACAGCTCCATCTACTGGCTATTTTAATAAATCCACTGCTTCTCAATGCTTTTCAATAGTAGTCACATGACTGGAAAAAAAGGTTGTTATTCTGAAACGGTGTAAATTGAACCGTTGTAAAACGAGGGCCACCTGTATATATTTAAAAAAACTAAGAACATTTTCTACTATTTGAGAACATTGGAATGTAAAATATTTACAGTAAATACACAGTAAAACACATTATAAAATATAAAAAAAATTTTTTTGCTTGTTTTAGGGTATTTGAGTAGAATAAGCTAAGTGTAAATATACATGTATATATGTATAAACATGTATGTATATATATATATATATATATATATATATATATATATATATATATATATATGTTTATATGTGTATATATATATATATATATATATATATATATATATATATATATTTAAAATATATGTACATTTACATAGTATCCCTTTCCATTCACATGCCTTGTCATATACCATATACCCTTTAAACCTTATAAAAAATGTATTAATATTTATATAAATATTTTGTATCAGATAGTGTATATATGAGTGTAACTCGTTATTTTAATGTATTGATGTTGTTTTAGGTGGACATTTTTATTTAAAGGGACTGTACATTGTAAAATTGTTTTTCCATTATTGTTTTTCCTATGACTTGTTATACCAGCTGGAGTATAGAATGTGTGAGAAATTAACATTTTATTAGTTATTTCTTCAACACCCCACAGGGAGTGTAATTTCTTCTGATGGCTTTGTTTACAAAGCCTGTCAACAGCCTGGACTTAAGCCCAGAAACTTTCAGTGGAGGTTGGTATACCAGAGGCTAAATTAGCTATTTCAAATGCCGAAATAAGCGTAAACAAACTACTTTTAAACAATTGAATACACTCCAGTAAATAAAATGGATCATTAAAGGGTAAAACCTTTTTGGGGTAAACTGTCCCTTTAACTCTTACTCTTCATGCTAGATCTTCAGTTGCCCTAATCCAACACGTGTAAATTTAGTTTGTGCTTAAGCAAATATGTTTACTTTCAACTTGTAATACACGTGCAAGTTAGTGATATTGGTTATTGCAACCTCTCCTAACAATAGCACACCACTTGTATTCTTGCCCATATTCTACAGGGCTTTAAAAATGACAAGGTAAAATTTACTAAATGACAATTACAAAAAATAATTAAGGGCCCATCCTGCCCATGAGCTGCCATCTGATGTAGGTTATTTTGTAAAAAGTTGGTGTACAGAACAAGCAGGCTTGGAAGATTACATGTTAAAGGCTGATAAGAAAAGGATAGGTGTCTGAGATACCATGCCAGCTCAGTTTAACAAATAAAGGGAAAAATGCAACAATAAATTATTAATATTATATCAATGAGGATATTTTCTAATTATTTCTATGTTTCCTATCCTCTGGACATTATATATACAGTATATATATATATATATATATATATATATATATATTTATATAGGGTCTGAGGAAGGGGAAGCTTTCCTCGAAAGGTCACTACAAATAAAAAAACCTTTGTATTTAAGACCAGAGAGTGCCGTCTTCTATCTTTTGAGATATATATATATATATATATATATATATATATATATATACACACATACACAGTATCTCACAAAAGTGAGTACACCCCTCACATTTTTGTAGATATTTTATTATATCTTTTGATGTGACAACACTGAAGAAATGACACTTAGCTACAATGTAAAGTAGTGAGTGTACATCCTGTATAACAGTGTAAATTTGCTGTCCCCTCAAAATAACTCAACACACAGCCATTAATGTCTAAACCGTTGGCATCAAAAGTGAGTACACCCCTAAGTGGAAATGTCCAAATTGGGCCCAATTAGCCATTTTCCCTCCCCAGTGTCACGTGACTCAGTGTTACAAGGTCTCAGGTGTGAATGGGGAGCAGGTGTGTTAAATTTGCTGTTATTGCTCTCACACTCTCTCATACTGGTCAATGGAAGTTCAACATGGCACCTCATTGCCAAGAACTCTCTGAGGATCTTAAAAAAAGAATTGTTGACCCTGAAACTGAGCTGCAGCACAGTGGGCAAGACCATACAGTGGTTTCACAGGACAGGTTCCACTTAGAACAGGCCTCTCCATGGTCAACCAAAGAAATTCAGTGCACGTGCTCAGCATCATATGCAGGGGTTATCTTTGGGAAATAGATGTATGCTGCCAGCATTTCTGCAGAGGTTGAAAGTGTGGGGGGTTAGCCTGTCAGTGCTCAGACCATACGCCTCACACTGCATCAAATTGATCTGCATGGCTGTCGTCACAGAAGGAAGCCTCTTCTAAAGATGATGCACAAAAAAGACCACAAACAGTTTGCTGAAAACAAGCAGACTAAGGACATGGATCACTGGAACCATGTCGTGTGGTCCAATGAGATTTGGTTCAGATGGTGTCACGCGTGTGTGGTGGCAACCAGGTGAGGAGTACAAAGATAAGTGTGTCTTGCCTATAGTCAAGTATGGTGGTGGGAATGTCATGGTCTGGGCCTGTATGAGTGCTGCCGGCACTGGGGAGCTGCAGTTCATTGAGGGAACCATGAATGCCAACATATACTGTGACATACTGAAGCAGAGCATGATCCCCTCCCTTTGGAGACTGGGCCACAGGACAGTATTCCAACATGATAACCACCCCAAACACACCTCCAAGATGACCACTGCCTTGCTAAAGAAGCTGAGGGTAAAGGTGATGGACTGGCCAAGCATGTCTCCAGACCTAAACCCTATTGAGCATCTGTGGGGCATCCTCAAACAGAAGATGGGGGATTGAAAGGTCTCTAACATCCACCAGCTCCGTGATGTCGTCATGGAGGAGTGGAAGAGGACTCCAGTGGCAACCTGTGAAGCTCTGGTGAACTCCATGCCCAAGAGGGTTAAGGCAGTGCTGGAAAATAATGGTGGCCACACAAAATATTGACACTTTGGGCCCAATTTGGACATTTACACTGAGGGGTGTACTCACTTTGTTGCCAATGGTTTAGACATTAATGGCTGTGTGTTTCAGTTTTTTGAGGGGACAGCAAATTTACACTGTTTAACAGGCTGTACACTCACTACTTTACATTGTAGCAAAGTTTCATTTCTTAAATGTTGTCACATGAAAAGATATAATAAAATATTTACAAGAATGTGAGGGGTGTATTCACTTTTGTAAAATACTGTATATATATTAAAAACAGGTGTCCACTTCAAGTGGTAAACCAAAGATGAGGAAAATACGGCAATGAAGGCACAATACTGCTTAAGGAGGAGAAGTAAAACCCATACCTTTAATAAACATAAGTTAAAACAATCACAGCTTGTGAAAACATGGCAGTGACCAAGGAGCATAGGTGCTGTCGGAGAGAGTGACATCACTGATGCATTTCACTCCTTACTGGCGCTTTGTCAAAGATAGGTGTGTTAATAGGAGGCACCTTTTTATACACCTGAGTGTGAAATTTTTAAGTACCGCCTCTACACCTTAGACGTACACCTATTCACCTTTTTGGAACAATACAGTTTTTAATTAAAATCTTATACAGCTATACAACAATATACAGTAAAAGCAATAATTAGAGTGCTTAGCTTAACTTAGTTACAGGAGGCATTGTAACAATGATAGTTGAAAAAAATGAATATTGGAAACATAGTAGTAACACATAGATATGCAGCCAAATGTTAGAGACTATATAGAATAGAACTACAATCAACTATTTTTGTCAAGCATTTGACTATACTGTTACAATAACAATTTATTGGAGGCCATTCTTAATAGTAAATATAGGACTAATTAATCCCTGTTACGGTTACCCTTAGTCTCGCTGAGAGATGGACCGCTTAGTAGCCTGGATTCCTATTGCTGAAGAGGGGAGAAACTGCTTTCCATAGTATTCTATATGAGTCTCGCAAATGTAGAATAATCCCCCTTAGCTGTAGTACAGCTAGGATACCCTTCTGCCCACAAAAACGAGTCAACGCAGCGATTGAGGGACAACCAAGAACTGAGGACTGGGATGCCCAGCCTGCTTTTTATTTAGGTTACATGCACACCGGGCACTCCCAGGGGGGGAAGCATAAAATCCCCCATCACACATTTAGACAAAGCCCTTGGACAGGCCACCGCAGATAACAAGTACACACAAGAAAACAATTGAGTCCTTCTTATCACCTAGCAGTGAATGCTTATCACAAACTTAATTACAGTACACAATATGCTAGGAAACCTGCCTCAGAAAATAGTTTTCTCAAAACTGAACAGAGTTAACCCTTTATGAAATAATACTTGTTACAGTTTTCTTGGAGCCCTTCTTAGGCGCTGGCTTGGCTGGTTCAGGCATTGCTGCTGGGAAATAAGTTTCTTCACAACAAAATAACTAATGCTTCTGTAACAGTGCTCCCTTTCTGTGGAACACTCTGGCAGACACGGTCTGACCCCTTTTCGGGGCAGACTAAGGCTGTCCAGACCGCTGGTTATGCGGGGCTGAGGTCGGTTTGTCTGGACAACCCGTCGGCGTTGCCATTCTGTTTCCCAGGTCTGTAAGTAATGGTGAAATTGAAGGGTTGCAACGATAAACTCCAACGTAATAGCCTGCCATTATCTCCAGAGACCCGGTTCAGCCACACCAACGGGTTATGGTCGGTGACCAGAGTGAACTCCTGCCCATATAAATAGGGAGTCAATTTCTTTAATGCCCACACCAAAGCCAAACACTCCTTTTCGACCGCTGCATAGCTGACTTCGCGGGGCAGGAGCTTCCGGCTGATGTAGGCAACTGGATGCTCCCCTCCATCTTCGCCTACTTGGCTGAGGACGGCTCCCAGCCCGAACATGGAAGCATCTGTGTGGACGATAAAACGTTTGTTAAGGGCTGGAGCCGCCAAGACAGGAGCGTTAATTAGAGCATTTTTGAGAGCCTGGAAAGCCGTTTCACAGTGGGGAGACCACAGGACCTGTCGAGGTAAGTTCTTCTTGGTCAAGTCAGTCAGGGGTTTGGCAAGTGTGCTGTAGTCTGGTACGAACCGTCTATAGTACCCTGCCGTGCCCAGGAAGGCTAGGACCTGAGTCTTAGTGATGGGGGTGGGCCAATTGGCGACAGCTTCTATCTTGGCCGGCTCTGGTCGCTGCTTTCCACACCCCACCCGGTGACCCAGGTACTGTACCTCGGCCATCCCAAAGTGGCATTTTTCTGGCTTCAGAGTCAGGCCAGCAGCCCGGATCTGATCCAGAACCATTCCTATGTGAGCTAAGTGGTCCTCCCATGACTCACTGTGGATCGCTATGTCGTCCAGGTAGGCGCAAGCAAAACTCTGGAAGCCATCCAGGAGCCTATCCACCAAGCGCTGGAATGTAGCTGGGGCATTCTTCATCCCAAACGGCATTACCCTAAACTGATATAAGCCGAATGGGGTGACGAATGCCGACTTGGGGATAGCCTCCGGGGCCAGGGGAATCTGCCAGTAACCTTTGCAGAGGTCAATAGTGGTCAGGTAATTTCCCCTGGCTATACGATCGAGTAGCTCGTCTACCCTGGGCATAGGGTAAGCGTCCGTCACGGTCTTTTCATTGAGCCTCCGATAGTCTACGCAGAACCGGGTGGTCCCATCTTTCTTGGGCACCAAGACAACTGGGGAGGCCCAGGGACTATCGGAGGGCTCAATTACCCTGAGTTGGAGCATCTCATCGATCTCCTTCTTCATTCCTATCCTAACTGCTTCGGGGATTCGGTACGGAGCCTGGCGCAAGGGAGCTTGTCCCGGAGTATCTACCTGGTGGGTGGTTAAAGTAGTGTACCCTGGCTTCGGGGAGAAGGTGAGGTGTTTGGACTGTAGGAGTTGGTTGAGCTGCTCCCTTTCAGTGGGGCTAAGTCGGTCTCCTATCTGAACCTGAGCCACTATACCTGTGGGGAGACTCTTTTCTAATAGGTCTGGAATGGGTAGACTGTCGGGGCCTTCCTGAGGGGAACAACATACGGCCGTCACGTTCTCTGGTCGCTCAAAATATTCCTTGAGCATGTTTACATGGAATGTCTTTCTAAGATTGTTGTCGTGGCAGCTAGCTATCACATAAGTGGTGTCTCCCCTTTTCTCTACGATCTGGTAGGGGCCCTGCCAGGACGCCTGCAATTTGTCTGTCTTCACCGGCTTAAGTACTAACACCTTTTGTCCTATGGTAAAGATTCTCTTTCGGGCCCCCCGATCGTACCATACTTTCTGTCTTCTCTGGGCCGACTGGAGATTAGCCCGCACGGATTTGGCTAATTGCTCCATTCGGTCCCTGAGTTCCAGCACGTATGGCACAATGGGGACACCGTCAGTCTCCATCTCTCCCTCCCAGTGCTCCCGGATCAGGTTTAGGGGTCCCCGTACCTTTCTTCCGTAGAGCAACTCGAAGGGAGAGAACCCTGTCGTTTCCTGGGGCACCTCCCGATAAGCAAAAAGGAGGTGCGGCAGGAAGCGTTCCCAGTCTCGGTATTCCTGAGTGAACGTCTTGAGCATTTGCTTGAGGGTCCCATTGAACCTCTCACACAGCCCGTTCGTCTGGGGGTGGTATGGGGAGCTCAGGAGGGACTTAATTTTGCAAACCTGCCAGAGTTGTTGGGTCAATTCAGCCGTAAATTGGGTGCCTCGGTCGGATAGGATTTCTTTTGGAAATCCTACCCGGGAGAACACCTGTACTAGTGCATTCGCTACCGTATCCGCTTGTATGTTGGATAGGGCGACAGCCTCTGGGTACCTGGTAGCGTAGTCCACTACGGTAAGAATGTAGCGCTTACCGGAGGGACTAGGGGTAGCCAGTGGTCCCACTAGGTCAATAGCAACCCGGCTGAAGGGTTCCTCTACAATGGGCATATTTACTAGATGGGCTTTAGGGTGATCGCCTCGCCTTCCTACTCGTTGACACACATCGCAGGTGTTACAGTAAGTTCTAACGTCAGCGTGTACCCCTGGCCAAAAGAACGTGTGAGTAATGCGGTGTAGGGTACGGGTTACAGCTAGGTGGCCTGCTAAGGGGATGTCATGGCCTATCTTGAGGATTTCTTGACGGTATTTGTGGGGCACTACCAGCTGTCGCCTACGCTGTCCCCTTTTCTCTGTCCAGCGGTATAGTTTCCCTTTTTTCCCATAAGAATGTTTCATTATCTGCCCCGCCCCCTCCGGTCTCTGCTCGTTCCCGGTACTTTTGTAAGGTCGGGTCAGTCTTAGACTCTGTCTCGAAAGCATCTGGGGTGTCCCAGGGTATGGGGCCTAACATGTCAGGCAATGTCGGGGTAGGTCTTACCTGTGTCTCCCGCACTGGTGAGAGTTCTCGCTCCGTCCGGGCTTGGGCCCGTGTAGTCACTGGGTCCGCCTCGTTGTTGCATACTGGAGCATAGGCAGAAGTCATGGGGCCCAAATCATTGCCCAGTAGTACTTCGGCAGGTAAATTATCCATTATGCCCACGTTCACAGCCCCCTTTCCCGCTCCCCAATCAAGATGCACTTTAGCTGTTGGAATTTTGTACACATCCCCCCCCGCCACTCTAACGGCCACAGTCTGTCCAGATCGCTTGTGCTCCGGCACCAAATGACTCTGTACCAGCGTGATAGTAGCCCCTGTGTCTCTCAATCCCTCGGTAGATCGCCCCTCGAGCCATACCTTCTGCCGATGGTGCTGGCGGTTATCTGAGGCAGCATATACAGGGTCCGCCTCGTGAAGCGGCCCCAAATATTCCTCCATAGGGGCCTCTTGGTTAACACAGAGGGTCCGGGCTGGACGATATGCCCCAGAGGGGTAATTGTAATTCCTGGGTGTCTGGTGCGTATTAAGGGGGCAGCTAGCCATGAAATGCCCTGGTTGCTTGCATCGGTGGCAAGTCGGTCTGGGACGCTCAGAACTGTTATTGGGTGGTCCTGAGTGTCGGGCGGGCCCTGCGGGCACCGGGGCTCGGAATTCAGCACGAGGGGGTGCACGGTAAACCTCTCTGGGTTCGTGAAGACGGGAGTCATAATGTTCATCGGCCAATTTGGCTGCTTCTTCTAAGGTAGAAGGTCGCCTGTCTCGCAGCCATTCCTTCCCTTGCTGTTCCATGCCATTATAAAAATGTTCTAAGAGAAACAATTGTAAAATTTCCTCACCAGTCACCGCTTTACTTCCGCTCATCCAGTGATTTGCCGCTCTCCGCATTCGGTGCGCCCATTCCATATGGGTATCGTTAGGCTTCTTTTTCGTGCCCCGAAACTGTCGGCGATACGCGTCCGGAGTTACTGCGTACCGTCGCAACAGTGTCTCCTTAACTAGCTCATACTGTGTCACTTCCTCAGAACCCAGAGTACGAAAGGCTTCCAGGGCTCGCCCGGATAGTTTCCCAGACAATATCGTGGGCCACTCCCTGTTGGGAATCTGGTGCAGGGCACATTGCCTTTCGAAGTCCGCCAAATATTCATCAATCCCTGTCTCGCTCTCTAGGAAGGGTCGAAATGCCGCATAGGGTATCTTGGGCCTCCCAGCATTTTCGACAGGGATGATTACCTGCGGGGCTTCAGCATTGCGGTGTGCGTTCGCTAGGTTGAGTTCGTGGGCTCGAGTCTCTCGTATATCCTTGTCCGCTTCCGCCATCAACTGCTGTACCAATTCCATGGAGGGGTTCGGCCCGTACAGTGAGAGCCTCTCCCGAACAATCCTGGTTTTTTCGTCACTAATCGTGGTCGGTGTTTCCGCCATTGTGAAGCTCTGATCCAGTTCGGTCAATTCTGCGATCAGCTCTCTCCTCGGCCGGTTGCTGGCGTACCCCCCTCTGCTTTCAAGTAAATCCTTTAGGGTTGTACGCTTCAATTTTTTGTAAGCGCTCTCCATCCGTTCTGTACCTCTCCTAGGAAATCCAGGAAAAATCCCACCGCTGCCGCCAAATGTTACGGTTACCCTTAGTCTCGCTGAGAGATGGACCGCTTAGTAGCCTGGATTCCTATTGCTGAAGAGGGGAGAAACTGCTTTCCATAGTATTCTATATGAGTCTCGCAAATGTAGAATAATCCCCCTTAGCTGTAGTACAGCTAGGATACCCTTCTGCCCACAAAAACGAGTCAACGCTGCGATTGAGGGACAACCAAGAACTGAGGACTGGGATGCCCAGCCTGCTTTTTATTTAGGTTACATGCACACCGGGCACTCCCAGGGGGGGAAGCATAAAATCCCCCATCACACATTTAGACAAAGCCCTTGGACAGGCCACCGCAGATAACAAGTACACACAAGAAAACAATTGAGTCCTTCTTATCACCTAGCAGTGAATGCTTATCACAAACTTAATTACAGTACACAATATGCTAGGAAACCTGCCTCAGAAAATAGTTTTCTCAAAACTGAACAGAGTTAACCCTTTATGAAATAATACTTGTTACAGTTTTCTTGGAGCCCTTCTTAGGCGCTGGCTTGGCTGGTTCAGGCATTGCTGCTGGGAAATAAGTTTCTTCACAACAAAATAACTAATGCTTCTGTAACAATCCCATTTATACGAGAGCCACAAGTTCAGTCGTTACCAATAAAGATCACACAACTTTACTGCAATGCATAACTGTAACAGTGTTGTAGTTAAACACCAGGTAAATAGAATAGAATTTGTGACCCCTGACTTAAAGAGTATTAATATGTTAGTGAGTGAATGTATGTATATTTATTTAATATCCTTGTGAACCAGTCCCACTATATTTGCAAATACATAATGGTAATATTATACCCTGCTGAAAAACGAAAAAGTTCCAATGTATGGAGTGGGAAATAGTTAACAAGTAAACAATATACATAGGCTAACTCTGGATTTCTTATAGATAGCAATACATTATTGACATATACTCAGACCATAGATAGTGGAGAATACAGAAACTAATCTATATAAAATGACAACTAAAGATATGACGTGGTGGAATTGTAGATTTTCAGTAAATCACTATTTTTAGAAAATTAATAGGGAAGCCTACAGATATAGAGTAATTTTTGGTGGCTACCCATTTGTCCCAGGAGAGATATACATAGGTCACTATTCGTAGGGAAATGCTAGAGAAGCATGGTGTTAACATAGAGTCTAAATTATTTTCCTTGATAAAGATCTAAATCCCATCTGGAGTTGATACTTTTTGGTACTTTTGTTCCCAAGTTAAAAATCCATTGGGATTCTTTATCTAGTAGATTTCTAAACCTATCTCCACCTCAAGTATTTTTTGGTACAAAATCAATAGCTTTAAAATTAAGTGCTTTTTTGTTTGTTTGTACATCCATGTTGGAATAAATGTTTAGCAATTGTTTTTTTTGGGGGGTCTCTTTCAAGGGAAGTAAGGTGTTCTCGGATTCTATCTTTCAGAAACCTACTAGTACACCCTGTATATTGTTTTTTACATATGTCACATGTAATTAGATAGATTACATAGCATGAGCAACAATCCAATCTATAATTGATTTTATAGGTTTTTCCTGTAGTGGTAGAAGTAAAATTATCCCCTACTGCACAATTTCAAACATACATTACAGGGGTGTTACCACATTTGAAAAAAAAAACTTTTTTTAGCTAGCCATGTTTCTTTGGCTTTTACTTTGTTTGTATAAACATATTGGGTAATTGTACTCCCTATCGTAGGTGTCCTTCTCGGTACAAATTTAATTCCATGATCTAAACTTTCTTTAAGTTTCTCATCAAGTTTTAAAATACCTAGGTTATTATTTACAATTTCTCTAATTTTTTTAATTGGTTACTGAACTGTGTAACAAAGACTATGGATTTCCCTTTTATTTTTGTTCTTTTTTAAAATTTTCAGAAGTTCATCTCTTTTAATTTTTGCTATTTCTATTCTTAGAGACATCAATAGTTTTTTCTCATAGCCTCTTTCTGTTAGTCTATTCACGAATTTTAACGAATGTATATAGTAATCATGATCCGTACTGCAAATCCTTGTTATTCTGATCAATTGTCCATTTGGAATGCCCTTTTTAAGATGGTGAAGGTGACATGAGTATGCTCTAAGAAGGGTATTACCAGCTACTGTATGTCTTTTCTATATAGATCTGCGTGAATTCGCTTATCTTCTATTTTTAGTGTTACATCTAGATAATTTATTTGTTTACTTTCCAGCTGGTGAGTAAACCTCAAGTTAAGTCATTCATGTTCAGGAATGTGACAAACTTTTCTGCTTCACTATTATTTACATGCCAGATAAAGAGAAGATCATCTATGTATCTGGCATAGAAATCAATATATTTGCTGTAGATATTTTCTTGACCAAAGATATATGAAGCCTCAAACCAGCCCAAAAATAAATTGGCATATGAGGGGGCAAATTTTGCCCCCATTGCCATACCACACACTTGGAGGTAAAATTCATAGTTTAATTGAAAATAATTGTGTGTTAGGAGCAATCTTAGTGCTTCTAGGACAAACACAATGAGTTCTGGTGAAAGGGTACTGTTAAGTTAGGAGGTGGTAGTCAACTGCTCTTATCCCTAATTCAGATGGGATACATTAGTAGAGTGATGAGACATCTACTGTTAGCCACATGTTACCACTTCTCCAACATTTTTGTTTTAGCTCCTGTAATATATGTGTGGTGTCTTTTAGGAAACCTGGTAGTTCCTTGACATACGATTGGAGAAGGTTGTCAACCCACTCTCCCAGTCTCTCCCAAAGTGATGCCACACCAAATACAATCGGCCTCCCTGGTGGAGCGACCGGGTCCTTGTGAACTTTGGGAACAATTCTAAAGTTGGCAGTTACCGGTGTGGGGTTATATAGGTAATCACATAGTTGTTTGTCCAAAATTCCCAAATGTAAACCCCAGTCCAGTAGCTTACCAAGTTCTTTTTCATAGATATTTGTAGGGCCCTCAGTGAGTTTGCGGTAAGTGTTGGGACATCGATTGCAAACCAACATGCTTAATTACACCTAATAAAACTTTTATACCTTTTTACTGGACAGTTTTATAATTGTTCAAAAATCCAACGAACATAGAGACTGTATGTGTAAAATAGAGGAAATAAAAAATCTTATGGTAACCAGGGACTGCTTCAGAAGTGGTAAACCAAAGATGAGGAAAATATGGCAATGAAGGCACAATACTGCTTAAGGAGGAGAAGTAAAATCCATACCTTTAATAAACATAGGTTAAAACAATCATAGCTTGAGAAAACATGGCAGTTACCTATGAGCGTAGGAGCTGTTAGAGAGTGACGTCATCTGATGCGTTTCACGCCTTACTGGTGCTTTGTCAAAGGTAGGTGTGTTAATATGAGACACCTTTTAATACACCTGAGTGTGAAATTTTTAAGTACCTCCTCTACACCTTAGACGTACTAATCTCTATTCACCTTTTTGGAACAATACAGTTTGTAATTAAAATCTTATACAGCTATAACACAATATACAGTAAAAGCAATAACTAGAGTGCGTATCTAATAACTTAGTTACAGGAGGCATTGCAACAATGATAGTTGAAAAAATGAATATTAGAAACATAGTAGTAACACATAGATATGCAGCCAAATGTTAGAGACTGTATAGAATAGAACTACAATCAACTATTCTTGTCAAACATTTGACTATACTGTTACAATGACAATTTATTGGAAGCCACTCTTAATAGTAAACTTAGGACTAATTAATCTTAGGAGAGATATACATAGGTCACTGGGAAATACTAGAGAAGCATGGTGTTAACATAGTGGCTAAATTATTTTCCTTGATAGAAATCTAAATCCCATCTGGAGTTGATACCTTTTAGTTCTTTTTTCCCCAAGTTAAAAATCCATTGGGCTTCTTTACCTAGGATATCTCCTCCACCTCAAGTATTTTTTGGTACAAAATCAATAGATTTAAACTTAAGTGCTTTTTTGTTGTTTGTACATCCATGTTGGAAAAAATGTTTAGCAATTGTTTTTTTTTTGGGGGTGGTCTCTTCCAAGGCAAGTAAGGTGTTCTCGAATTCTATCTTTCAGAAACCTACTAGTACACGCAGTATATTGTTTTTTACATATGTTACATGTGATTAAATTAGATTACATAGCATGAGCAACAATCCAATATATAATTGATTTTTCCAGTAGTGGTAGAAGTAAAATTATCTCCTACTGCACAATCTTGACATACAATACATGGGTGTTTACCACATTTGAAAAAAATGTTTTTGGCTAGCCATGTTTCTTTGGTTTTTACTTTATTTGTATAAACTCCATATCGTAGGTGCCCTTCTCGGTACAAATTTAATTCCATGATCTAAACTTTCTTTAAGTTTCTCATCAAGTTTTAAAATACCTAGGTTATTATTTACAATTTCACTAATTTTATTGAATTGGTTACTGAACTGTGTAACAAAGACTATCGGCTAGATTTAGAGTTTGGCGTTAGCCGTCAAAAGCAGCGTTAAGGGGTCCTAACGCTGCTTTTGACCGCCCGCTGGTATTTAGAGTCAGGCAGGAAAGGGACAACCGCTCACTTTCTTTCCGCGACTCGAATCAGCCAATCAGATTTTTCCTACCTTAATTCCGATTGGCTGATAGAATCCTATCAGCCAATCAGAATTCAAGAGACAACATCTTGGATCACGTCCCTTAAAGGAACCATCATTCGTTGTTAGTTCGTCGGGGAAGGTGGATGTTCCGCGTTGGCGGTCTGAAGATGGAGCCGAAAGAAAGGAGATAGAAGATGCCGCTTGGAGGAAGACATTGGCCGGATGGAGGACCTCTTCTTTGCCACTTGGATCAAGACTTCGCCCGGATGGAGGACCACATCGCCCGGATTGGATGAAGAATTTGGCTCGGCTGAGTGAAGACAACTCAAGGAAGGGAGATCTTCAGGGGGTTAGTGTTAGTTTTTTTTAAAGGGGGGATTGGGTGGGTTAGAGTAGGGGTATGTGGGTGGTGGGTTTTAATGTTGGGGGGTTGTATTTTTTTTACAGGTAAAAGAGCTGATTACTTTGGGGCAATGCCCCTCAAAAAGCCCTTTTAAGGGCTGGTAAAAAAAAAGCTGATTACTGTAATTTAGAATAGGGTAGGGCATTTTTTTATTTTGGGGGGCTTTATTAATTTATTAGGGGTTTTAGATTAGGTGTAATTAGTTTAAACTTCTTGTAATATTTTTTATTTTCTGTAATTTAGTGTTTTTTTTTGTATTATAGATTAGTTTATTTAATTAAATGTAATTGTATTTAATTGTAGTTAAATTATTTAATGCATTTAATGATAGTGTAGTGTTAGGTTTAATTGTAACTTAGGTTAGGATTTATTTTACAGGTAATTTTGTAATTATTTTAACTAGGTAGCTATTAAATAGTTAATAACTATTTAATAGCTATTGTACCTAGTTAAAATAAATACAAAGTTGAATGTAAAATAAATATAAATCCTAAAATAGATACAATGTAACTATTAGTTATATTGTAGCTATCTTATGGTTTATTTTATAGGTAAGTATTTATTTTTAAATAGGATTAATTTATTTAATTATAGGAATATTATTTAGTTTTATTTAATTTATATTTATGTTAGGGGGTGTTAGGGTTAGGGTTAGACTTAGGCTTAGGGGTTAATACATTTATTATAGTTGCGGGCGGGAGATTAGGGGTTCATAATTGTAGGTAGGTGGCGGCGATGTTAGGGAGGGCAGATTAGGGGTTAATACAATTTATTATAGTGTTTGCGAGGTGGGAGTGCGGCGGTTTAGGGGTTAATACATTTATTATAGTGGCGGCGAGGTCCGGTCAGCAGAGTAGGGGGTTAATAATTGTAGTTAGGTAGCGGCGACGTGGGGGTGCAGATTAGGGGTTGATAAATATAATATAGGTGTCGACAGTGTTAGGGGCAGCAGATTAGGGGTTTATAGCTATAATGTAGGTTGCGGCGGTGTCCGGAGTGGCAGATTAGGGGTTAATAGTATAATGCAGGTGTCAGCGATAGCGGGGGCGGCAGATTAGGGGTTAATAAATGTAAGGTTAGGGGTGTTTAGACTCAGGGTTCATGTTAGGGTGTTAGGTGCAGACTTAGAGAGTGTTTCCCCATAGGAAACAACGGGGCTGCGTTAGGAGCTGAACGCTGCTTTTTTGCAGGTGTTAGGTTTTTTTTCAACCAGCTCAGCCCCATTGTTTCCTATGGGGATATCGTGCACAAGCATGTTTTTCCAGCTTACCGCTACCATAGGCAACGCTGGTATTGAGGGTTGAAGTGGAGCTAAATTATGCTAAACGCTACCTTTTCTGAGCCTAACGCAGCCACTCATACAACTCTAAATACCAGCATTGTCTTAAGGGTGCGCTGGAAAAAAAAAAGCAGCATTAGCTACGCGGGTCTTTACCGGCAAAACTCTAAATCTAGGCGTATGGATTTCCCTTTGTACTCAGTGTTGTTACTATTTTTACTTGTTCTTTTATTTTTGTTCTTTTTTTAAATTTTCAGAAGTTTGTCTTTTAATTTTTGCTATTGTTGTTCTTAGAGACATCAATAGTTGCCTTTGTTCACACAATTGTTCGAAAATGGCACATTCAACTGCTTTGGAGGATATCTTCAATAGAAAAATGACATACCAGGAGCGTAGGGAGGAGCTTACCCCTGACCAAATTCAGACAAATGGGTAGCCACCAAAAATTACTCTATATCTGTAGGCTTCCCTAATAATTTTCTAAAAATAGTGATTTACTCAAAATCTACAATTCCACCACATGTCATATAATCTTTACTTGTCATTTTATATAGATGAGTTTCGGTATTCTCCACTATCTATGGTTTGAGTATATGTCAATAATGTATTGCTATCTATAAGAAATCTAGAGTTAGCCTATGTATATTGTTTACTTGTTAACTATTTCCCACTCCATACATTGGATTTTTTTCAGTTTTTCAGTAGAGTATAATCATTATGGGCTCCATGCACTAAGCTGTCTGCAAGGTGTTTGTGAGTTTTTCTGCGTGCGGATCGAACATCGTATGTACTATGCCCCGAATTTATTGAAAAATTGACATTTACAAGTGTCAAGCGAACTTGTCTGCAACTCTTATATTCTAGTCTTTTTTTTATAGCTAAAAAATTATCACTCAACATAAATCTTGCAATAAACAGTAATTACTAAACAATCTATTTTTCCACACGCTATTTTTTTTGCACCTAGCTCGTGAAAAATCCCTTGCCAGATTATAGGTGGCAAACACAATAATAAACAATAGGGTCTATAAAATATACACCTACAAGTGATATAAAAGAAGGACTATACACTTGAATCTTTACTTACTGTAGATCCTGCTAGCCATGGAGACACTTCTTCAGCTATATATTCTTCGTCTGATGTAAATCAGGGAGAGAAGGCAAATTCGGGAACCTGATGCCATTGAAAATGTTGTTAGAAAAAGGAGATTGCGGGTACAGTTTGTATTCCTTCTTTGGGTTCCTTTAGATGGCCTTTCCAATAGAGAGCTTATTCAACGGTTCCGTCAGGATCGTCATTCAGTATTGACTTTATATGCTCAAATTGCACAGTTCCTAGAGCCAGTGACGGCATGTTCAATTGCCATTCCCGGACTCCTCAAGTTTCTTGCTGCCTTGGGGGTCGATCCGATAAAAATCGTCGCCCGCAAAAGTCGGTGAGACGCAAATATTTGCGTGGGTTTGGTATCACATATACTGCGTAACCTGTCTATCTAGCTGTCAACCGCGATCTGCTAAATAAAACCTAACACCTAACGCATGCGCAATGTCTATCTAGCTGTCAACCGCGATCTGCTAAATAAAACCTAACACCTAACGCATGCGCAATGTCTATCTACCTGTCAACCGCGATCCCCCGCCTCAATCCCTAATAAAGTATTTAACCCCTAAACCGCCGCCATCTACATAAACTAACCCCCTACTGTGAGCCCCTAAAACCGCCACCATCTAACTGATCTATCCCCTACTGTGAGCCCCTAAAACCGCCACCATCTAACTGATCTATCCCCTACTGTGAGCCCCTAAAACCGCCACCATCTAACTGATCTATCCCCTAATGTGAGCCCCTAAAACCGCCACCATCTACCTGATCTATCCCCTAATCTGACCCCTTACACCACCGCCAGCTATATTAATATTATTAACCCCTAATCTAATATCCATAAAGTAATAAGCTCTATTACCAGCCCTTAAAAGGGCCTTTTGCGGGGCTTTGCCCCAAAGTTAACAGCTCTTTTGCCCTATAACCTGCCCTCTCTACACCGCCGCCACCTATATTAATGGTATTAACCCCTAATGTAAGCCCCTTACACAGCCGCCATCTATATTAAAATTATTAACCCCTAATTTAATCTACCTACCCCGCCGCCAGCTATATTATCTATATTAAACCTAAGTATATTATAGTTAATATAGTTATTACATTATATATATATTAACTATATTAACCCTAATTATATTAGGGTTAATATAGTTAATATAGTTACTATAGTATTTATATTAACTATATTAACTCTATCTAACCCTAACACCCCTAACTAAATTCTTATTAAATAAATCTAATTTATATTATAAACTAAAATATTCATATTTAAATCTAAATACTTACCTATAAAATAAACCCTAAGATAGCTACAATATAATTGATAATTACATTGTAGCTATGTTAGGGTTTATATTTATTTTACAGGTAAATTGTTAATTATTTTAACTAGGTATAATAGCTATTAAATAGTTATGAACTATTTAATAGCTACCTAGTTAAAATAATTACCCAATTACCTGTAAAATAAATCCTAACCTAAGTTACAAATACACCTACACTATCAATAAATTAAATAAACTACAAATATCTATCTAAAAATACAATTAAATAAACTAAACTAAATTACAAAAAAACCCACTAAATTACAAAAAATAAAAAAAGATTACAAGATTTTTAAGCTAATTACACCTATTCTAAGCCCCCTAATAAAATAATAAAGCCCCCCAAAATAAAAAAAATTCCCTACCCTATTCTAAATTAAAAAAAAGTTCAAAGCTCTTTTACCTTACCAGCCCTTAAAAGGGCCTTTTTGTGGGGGCATGCCCCAAAGAAAACTGCTCTTTTGCCTGAAAAAACCCCCACAATACCACCCCCCAACATTACAACCCACCACCCACATACCCCTAATCTCACCCAAACCCCCCTTAAATAAACCTAACACTACCCCCTGAAGATCTCCCTATCTTGTCTTCACCACACCGGGCCGAACTCCTCATCCGATCCGGGCGATGTCTTTATCCAAGTGGCAGCAAAGTCTTCTTCCATCCGGCAGCATCTTCCATCAAACGGCATCTTCAATCTTCATTCGTCACTCTTCCGACGCGGAGCATCCATCCCGGCCGACGACTGAATGACGAATGAGGTACCTTTAAATGACGTCATCCAAGATGGCGTCCGTCGAATTCCGATTGGCTGATAGGATTCTATCAGCCAATCGGAATTAAGGTAGAAAAATCTGATTGGCTGATTGAATCAGCCAATCAGATTCAAGTTCAATCCGATTGGCTGAACCAATCAGCCAATCAGATTGAACTTGAATCTGATTGGGGGGCTTTATTATATTATTAGGGGGCTTAGAATAGGCGTAATTAGCTTAAAATCTTGTAATCTTTTTTTTATTTTTTGTAATTTAGTGGTTTTTTTTTGTAGTTTAGTTTATTTAATTGTATTTTTAGATAGATATTTGTAGTTTATTTAATTTATTGATAGTGTAGGTGTATTTGTAACTTAGGTTAGGATTTATTTTACAGGTAATTGGGTAATTATTTTAACTAGGTAGCTATTAAATAGTTCATAACTATTTAATAGCTATTATACCTAGTTAAAATAATTAACAATTTACCTGTAAAATAAATATAAACCCTAACATAGCTACAATGTAATTATTAATTATATTGTAGCTATCTTAGGGTTTATTTTATAGGTAAGTATTTAGATTTAAATAGGAATATTTTAATTAATAATATTAATATTAGATTTATTTTAATAAGAGTTTAGTTAGGATGTTAGAGTTAGATAGGGTTATTATACTTAATATATATATAATATAATAACGATATTAACTATATTAACCCTAATATAATTAGGGTTAATATAGTTAATATATATAATATAATAACTATATTAACTATATTAACCCTAATATAATTAGGGTTAATATAGTTAATATAGCTGGCGGCGGGGTAGGGGGATTAGATTAGGGGTTAATACATTTATCATAGGTGGCCGCGGTGTAGGGGATGTAGATTGTAGGCAAAAGAGCAGTTTACTTTGTGACAAAGCCCCGCCAAAAGCCCTTTTAAGGGCTGGCAAATTAGCTGAATTCTTTGGGGCATGCCCCGCAAAAAGCCCTTTTAAGGGCTGGCAAAAGAGCTGTTACTTTGGGGCAATGCCACGCAAAAAGCCCTTTTCAGGGCTATTTGTAGGGTTAGACTTAGGTTTAGTGGTAGGAATAGTTTAGTATTTTAGGGGTTAAATAATTTAATATAGATGGCGGCGGGGTAGGGAGATTAGATTAGGGGTTAATAATTTTAAAATAGATAGCAGCGGGGTAGGGGCTCACTTTAGGGGGTAGGTAAGGTAGATTGCAGCGGTGTTAGGGGCTCACTTTAGGGGGTTATAGATTTAATATAGCTGGCGGCGGTTTAGGGGTTAATAACTTTATTAGGTTGCGGCGGGGTTTGGGAGTGGCGGTTTAGGGGTTAATACATATTTTATTGTTAGGATAGTGAGGGGGGATAGCGTGTTAGACGTGTCGGGCTATGTTAGGGAGGCATGTTAGACAGTGCGGGTGATTTAGACTTTAGTCAGGTTTTGTAGGCGCCGGCAGTTTCTAACGTGGCGCAAGTCACTGGCGACGCCAGAAATTTGTACTTGCCCAGATTTCTGGACATCGCTGGTTTATCCGACTTACGGCACGTTAGCATCTGACGGCGCCGTATATGGGATAGCTCGAGTTGCGAGCTGAAACTGCGGGCGACGCGGGTTCCCTCGCTTGCGCCGCAAACTACGCCATTTATCGGATCGCGCCCTGGATCTTTTTGGCCACCGGATCTTTTCAAGTCAATCAGCCTTTTCGCGTCATCTAACAAAAGTTATTGATGCATTCATGCATATATTCCCAGAATATGTTTGTCTACCATCTACCACAGAAGAGTGACAGTATCACTGATACAAGTCCAGATACTCTTTATGCGGTGACTAGAAGTTTGCTTTGCATGAAAACTGAATAAATAGTCATAAGAGTGGAGTACCATATCAACAAGAACCAGGTTCTGCTGGTGTGAGAAATGTGGATTCTTGGATTTGGTTATCTGCGAATCAGATCCTGAAGTTGCCATATTTAATTTATTAAAAATAAATATATAAGCTTGAAACGCTTCAGGTTCAGTTTTTTTTCATCTGAAAAAATAGATGAAGTGAACTTTATATAGTGCTGAAATAACTTCCAGCAACAAATGTGACGTTTCTGACACCTTACAGTCACGTGGGACAAACATGACTGACAAGTTGTAATAAAATAATAGTACAATCGATACTAGCGACGCGTCAGATGCATGAATCATTCACCTGCGCTTGATGCGGATTAGACATGGCAATTTTTACGCTGTTCTTTAGTACATATGGCGAGCGGGTTCTATCGAGTCGACCAGACACGCTGTCAGCGAGCAAATTGACGCTTGAGTAGTTTAGCTATGTATTTGAAAATATAGTGGGACTGGTTCACAAAGAAATTAAATAAATATCCATACATTCACTCACTAACATATTAATACTCTTTAAGTCAGCGGTCAAAAATTCTATTCTATTAACCTGGTGTTTAACTACAACACTGTTACAGTTATGCATTGCCGTATAGTTTTGTGATCTTTATTGGTAACGATTCAACTCTGTCATATTTATACAGTCATTCAGGTCTTAACATATCGTTGTCAAAATATTTGTGCGTTTGCTAACTAGTGGCTCTCGTATAAATGGGATGATATATATATATGTATATATATGTATATCTATATATATATCTATATATATATATATATATATATATCTATGTATATATATATATATATATATATATATATATATATATATATATATATATATGTATATATATGTATATATATATATATATATATATATATATATATATAATATATATATATATATATATATACACAAACAAAGAGGTATCAGCGCACATCCATTTTCCAAAGCACAACATATTTTTTGAACTGCTGCAACAAATTGGGAAGACTGACCATCTCCCATTGGTTTAAGCACCCCACCCAAGTTCAGGTGTGCTCATAACAGTGTAATAGAGTTGTGAATAAAAAGCCAGGGAGTCTCATTCTATTATGATGTCATGCTTTCACCTATCCTTGCTTTCCCTTTAATATGAGGTGTCTATCATCAGGTATAAAAGTTCCTCCCACAGTCTAATAGTTGCTTGATTATTTTGTTCTACTAGCTCAGAATTATCCAGCTCCTGCATATTCTGGTATCTCTGTTGTGCAGACCTCACCTCTCTCACCAGCTATCACCTTTTGAGCATCCGCTCTCACTTACCATCTCATTGGAGTAATTTCTAAGGATCAATCTGTCTCCCTGAAACTCCTGCTCTCCCAGAGCTGACAGTTTCACACTTCCGGTTTCGGTAACACTGCAGGTGTGACGTCACACGCCGGAGCTGCACACAGACTGTCTCAACTCCAAAGGATCTCCTCCTGTTACAGAGTATCTGGACTTCCACTAAATAGTAAGAATTCTTACCTAAATACTCCTCTCTAATGTTAATAATTACCTGGTACCTAAACTATAACTTGTTAACAATCTTTACTAATATTGTGCTGCATTTGTCTGTATCTTTTATATTGGTGTCCTACAATTAGTATCTCTGTCATAAGCTGCCATCCTCCTGACTATAGATTTACTTGTGTAGATTTCCACCATATATCAATGCAAGGTTTATTTCTAATTATGAACAAGTTTTCATATGTTGCCACCTATTATTTAGGAATAAATCTTCTACACACCTATTAAACAAAACTCATAGAAATCCTTATTAGTTAATTTATATTCTACTACAGTTGGATTCAACTAAAGGATAAATATTTCTTCCTACAGGAATTAGGAAATTCAGCAATTCAGGTGAATATCCTGACATATGAAGAGTAAAAGCAGGAATGATTCAGCCCTCTGTGGCAAATGGACTGTAGTGTTAGGACCAGTCGAATTGGGGCACCTTGTAAGTGGTGACTGGCTAAGCAAAATATGGCCATATTGTGTGACTAAGTTCCCAATATTATTTAAAAAAGAATAATTGTCTCTTGATGTATTTGCAGGCAATTTTTTGCAGCAGTTCAAAAAATATGTTGTGCTTTGGAAAATGGATGTGCGCTGATACCTCTTTGTTTGTGTAATTACTGGGTCATATTGGCAGCACTCCCAGATGTGGATTTAAACTTTTTGTAAGGTGTGCTAAAAAACCAAATTTTGTATTTGTATATGTATATATATATATATATATATATATATATATATATATATATATATATATATATATATATATATATATACAGGGAGTGCAGAATTATTAGGCAAATGAGTATTTTGACCACATCATCCTCTTTATGCATGTTGTCTTACTCCAAGCTGTATAGGCTCGAAAGCCTACTACCAATTAAGCATATTAGGTGATGTGCATCTCTGTAATGAGAAGGGGTGTGGTCTAATGACATCAACACCCTATATCAGGTGTGCATAATTATTAGGCAACTTCCTTTCCTTTGGCAAAATGGGTGAAAAGAAGGACTTGACAGGCTCAGAAAAGTCAAAAATAGTGAGATATCTTGCAGAGGGATGCAGCACTCTTAAAATTGCAAAGCTTCTGAAGCGTGATCATCGAACAATCAAGCGTTTCATTCAAAATAGTCAACAGGGTCGCAAGAAGCGTGTGGAAAAACCAAGGCGCAAAATTACTGCCCATGAACTGAGAAAAGTCAAGCGTGCAGCTGCCAAGATGCCACTTGCCACCAGTTTGGCCATATTTCAGAGCTGCAACATCACTGGAGTGCCCAAAAGCACAAGGTGTGCAATACTCAGAAACATGGCCAAGGTAAGAAAGGCTGAAAGACGACCACCACTGAACAAGACACACAAGCTGAAATGTCAAGACTGGGCCAAGAAATATCTCAAAACTGATTTTTCTAAGGTTTTGTGGACTGATGAAATGAGAGTGAGTCTTGATGGGCCAGATGGATGGGCCCGTGGCTGGATTGGTAAAGGGCAGAGAGCTCCAGTCCGACTCAGATGCCAGCAAGGTGGAGGTGGAGTACTGGTTTGGGCTGGTATCATCAAAGATGAGCTTGTGGGGCCTTTTCGGGTTGAGGATGGAGTCAAGCTCAACTCCCAGTCCTACTGCCAGTTTCTGGAAGACACCTTCTTCAAGCAGTGGTACAGGAAGAAGTCTGCATCCTTCAAGAAAAACATGATTTTCATGCAGGACAATGCTCCATCACACGCGTCCAAGTACTCCACAGCGTGGCTGGCAAGAAAGGGTATAAAAGAAGAAAATCTAATGACATGGCCTCCTTGTTCACCTGATCTGAACCCCATTGAGAACCTGTGGTCCATCATCAAATGTGAGATTTACAAGGAGGGAAAACAGTACACCTCTCTGAACAGTGTCTGGGAGGCTGTGGTTGCTGCTGCACGCAATGTTGATGGTGAACAGATCAAAACACTGACAGAATCCATGGATGGCAGGCTTTTGAGTGTCCTTGCAAAGAAAGGTGGCTATATTGGTCACTGATTTGTTTTTGTTTTGTTTTTGAATGTCAGAAATGTATATTAGTGAATGTTGAGATGTTATATTGGTTTCACTGGTAAAAATAAATAATTGAAATGGGTATATATTTGTTTTTTGTTAAGTTGCCTAATAATTATGCACAGTAATAGTCACCTGCACACACAGATATCCCCCTAAAATAGCTAAAACTAAAAACAAACTAAAAACTACTTCCAAAACTATTCAGCTTTGATATTAATGAGTTTTTTGGGTTCATTGAGAACATGGTTGTTGTTCAATAATAAAATTAATCCTCAAAAATACAACTTGCCTAATAATTCTGCACTCCCTGTATATATATATATATATATATATATATATATATATATATATATATATATATATATATATATATATATAATGCACACCCTTATGGAGGCCATAGTCAGCATATCATATCAACTCAAAGTTTAGTGGGTATACTGTATATTGGGACATTGAAAACATTTAGCAACAAGAAGTGCATGGAAGATTTTTGTAAAAAATAAAGTTGAACATTTGCCGGATGATAGTTTTTTTACCTAATCCAGGGAAGGATTGTGCAATCTGATCAGTCTTTTCTATCTAGTAATATAAACACAAGGAACATGCGCAGGGAACCACAAAACCTAATGTGCTGAAATTCATAAAAGGTATTAATGGGCTTCAGAAAACTTTCATACCTTCTTGTAGAGCAGCTGGTAGAATTAAGTACACATTTTATCATAAGGCTAAGCTGTTACCGGTGGTAAACTAATAATATAAGGCTTATAAGTATTCTTTCCTACAGCTGCATACATTTAAATAATTACCTGCAGCTTACAGTAACCACTGAACTAAGAATATAAAAGACCTTCGCTGTGAGTTAGAAATAATGCAGGCTGTAGTTAATAAAGCTTCTAAGTAAAGCTTGCATGCAGTCATCTTTTGTGACGAATATACAAAAACTGAGGACATTTTTGAGCACTCAGAATCTGGGTCCAGGGTAATGTTAATGTTTAATAATTATAATATATCAATACTTTGTGTTTTTTTATATATATATATATATATATATATATATATATATATATATATATATATATATATATATATATATATATAGTATCTCACAAAAGTGAGTACATCCCTCACAATTTTGTAAATATTTTATATCTTTTCATGTCACAACACTGAAGAAATGACACTTTGCTACAATGTAAAGTAGTGAGTGTACAGCCTGTATAACAGTGTAAATGTACTGTCTCCTCAAAATAACTCAATACGCAGCCATTAATGTCTAAACCATTGGCAACAAAAGTGAGTACACCCCTAAGTGGAAATGTCCAAATTGGGCCCAAATAGCCATTTTCCCTCCCAGGTGTCATGCGACTCATTAGTGTTACAAAGTCTCAGGTGTGAATGGGGAGCTGGTGTGTTAAATTTGGTGTTATTGCTCTCACACGCTCTCATACTGGTCACTGGAAGTTCAACATGGCACCTCATGGCAAAGAACTCTCTGAGGATCTGAAAAAAATTATTGTTGCTCTATATAAAGATGGCCTAGGCTATAAGAAGATTGCCAAGACCCTGAAACTGAGCTGCAGCACAGTGGGCAAGACCATACAGTGGCTTCACAGGACAGGTTCCACTCAGAACAGACCTCGCCAAGGTCAACCAAAGAAGTTAAGTGCACGTGCTCAGCGTCATATCCAGAGGTTGTCTTTGGGAATTAGACGTATGAGTTCTGCCATCATTGCTGCAGAGGTTGAAGGGGTGGGGGGTCAGCCTGTCAGTACTCAGACCATACGCCGCACACTGCATCAAATTGGTCTGCATGGCTGTCGTCCCAGAAGGAAGCCTCTTCTAAAGATGATGCACAAGAAAGCCTGCAAACAGTTTGCTGAAGACAAGCAGACTAAAGACATGGATTACTGGAACCATGTCCTGTGTTCCGATGAGATCAAGATAAA
The DNA here is from genome assembly GCF_027579735.1 of Bombina bombina. Classification (NCBI taxonomy): domain Eukaryota; kingdom Metazoa; phylum Chordata; class Amphibia; order Anura; family Bombinatoridae; genus Bombina; species Bombina bombina. The sequence goes on from NC_069499.1 coordinate 1,061,037,964, forward strand.
CTTATTTGGTTCAGATAGTGTCAAGCGTGTGTTGCGGCAACCAGGTGAGGAGTACAAAGACAAGTGTGTCTTGGCTACAGTCAAGCATGGTGGTGGGAGTGTCATGGGCCTGCATTAGTGCTGCCAGCACTGTGGAGCTACAGTTTGTTGAGGGAACAATGAATGCTCACATGTACTGTGACATACTGAAGCAGAGCATCATCCCCTTTCTTGGGAGACTGGGCCGCAGGGCAGTATTCCAACATGATAACGACCCCAAACACACCTCCAAGGCGACCACTGCCTTGCTAAAGATGCTGAGGTTAAAGGTGATGGACTGGCCAAGCATGTCTCCAGACCTAAACCCTATTAAGCATCTGTGAGGCATCCTCAAATGGAAGGTGGGGGAGTGAAAGGTCTCTAACATCCACCAGCTCCGTGATGTTGTCATGGAGGAGTAGAAGAGGACTCCAGCGGCAACCTGTGAAGCTCTAGTGAACTCTATGCTTAAGAGGGTTAAGGCAGTGATGAAAAATAATGGTGGCCACACAACATATTGACACTTTGGGCCCAATTTGGACATTTCCACTTAGGGGTGTACTCACTTTTGTTGCCAACAGTTTAGTCATTAATGGCTGTGTTTTGAATTATTTTGAGGGGAAAACAAATTTACACTGTTATACAAGATGTACACTTACTACTTTACTGTAGTAAAGTGTCATTTCTTCAGTGTTGTCACATGAAAAGATATAATAAAATATTTACAAAAATGTGAGGGGTGTACTCACTTATGTGAGATACTGTATATATATATGTGTATTTTTTTGTGTTTTATACACATACACAAAACAGAATATTGGTGCTGCACTCCCTAAGATGCTTTAAAAAGATTTTCGTAATGTGTGCTGAACCACTGAACCATATGGATTTGTATTTAGAAAAGAAGACTAACCATCTTCTTGGGTTACAGCACCCTGTCCAAACTCAGGTGTTCTCATAACAGTACATTGGAATTGTGTATAAAGCCTTAGAGGCTCATTCTAATATAAAGAGCTAAAGCAGGAATTATTCAGCCTATAAAGGCAAAACATTGCAGTGTTAGGACCAGTCAACATTGGGACACCTTTAAAGTTGGTGACTGTGTTTTTAGCAGTTTTCAATTTTTTTTTATGTGCAAGTAAATGTGCCTCCATATTCTGTTTTGTGTAACTTTTTTGTTTTATTGACTGCACTACCTAAGAAGCATTACAAATATTTTTGTAAGGTGTGCTGAACCATTTGTATTTGTATGTATGTATTTATGTATGTATATACAGAATATATATTCTAATATTTTTACACCATCCTCAAGAGAGCGCACATGCCTTTTAAAAGTGTGCACAGCACAGGAACAGCAGAATGTAGCTCTTACCGGCATTATTTATTTAGAGCCATAAGCTAGGCGGACATACTTTGAAGATGCACCATAACTCTACACAGACTTGCAGACACTCTGGTAAGTTGACTGCTCCCGGCCTAGCCAAACCAACACATAAACTAAAAAAAGTTTTGGAATCAGGTTAGTATCTTAGTTAGTTGTTGTGTTTTGGCAGAGCTTGTTGTGTGTTCAATAAGGAATTGGGAAAAAACGGTTTACTTCTGCACTTTTATGTGTGATCCTGTGAGTGTGTGACTGTGTGTGTGTGTGACTGAGTGTGTGTGTTTGTGACTGAGTTTTTTTGTGTTTGTGTGTGTGTGTGTGACTGTGTGTGTGACTGTGTGTGTGTGTGACTGTGTGACTGTGTATGTGTGACTGTGTGACTGTGTATGTGTGACTGTGTGAGAGTGTGTGTGTCTGACTCTTATTCATTCCCATTTTCATCTGATTCCAGAATAAACAGTTATGTTTAGGTAGAGTTTGTGGTGCTCTAAATAATGACACTTGAAAAAAGAAAAAAATCCCCATCTGAACCCCCCCTCATTCCAGTCAAATATCGATTTATCCCTGTTTTGTGGAAGAGAATTATGGCAACCCTACATAAGTCCTATATAAAGCCAAAAGCTTTATTGTTTAATTATAAAAATTAATAATGCTATTTAATGAAAAGTGAATGCCATCTAACTAGCTATAGGTGTGTCTGTGTCTTTGCCATATTGGTCCTAACAATAGGTTAAATGAAATGGATAACAATATTGTAGATTATTAAATATATGAAACAATAAAGCTGGACAATGTTGTTTAACACTGATGAAATTAATATCTTTCAATAAATTGTGAGGTTTAACAGTGAAGAATTCACTCCTTAAATGAACTGAAATAGTAATGTCTATACTAGAACGTGTAAATTCATTAAGATAAGACTTCCTATAGCCTTGTCATTTGTCATCAATCAAAGAAATATGTTTCTCTCTTTCCAGTATTTACTGGTTTGTGTCGGTTCTCTATGAAATTAAGCACAGCGTTGTTACTTTTCTTTCAATTCTGAGTTTTTAATTTTAAGACTTTTTTTTAGACATCCAGTGCTATTCTCCTTATGTTAAATAAAGGATGTTCATTCCATTTATCTCATTCAAAGTACTCATTTCCTGGGGCATTTTGAGAATTGCAAAATGTGCTACATTTATTGGACCTTACACCTGACCTTTCAGCATGCTTATGTATTTAGAAGACTTTAACATATTGCTTGGAGACTCTGACCTTATCTTAACCCTGTCTATCTTGATTATAGACCAGTTTCATTGGTCTGCCAATGTGAAATCACCATTTGTCTCAAAATAGACATAATAATCTCGGGGGAAAAAGCTGAAGTTTCCTTTTATTGTTGTGAGGTGAATCTCACAAATGCTTTTCCAATGTGTCAACTAATACAATTTCCTATCCATCAAATGTGTATTTGCTAAAGTAATTTAGTCCATTTTTTACACATTATCCCACCACCATTAAACTGTCAATCATCTATTTACTCATTTTTATATTTTAAAAGATATATGCGTGTGTTATATGTGGATATGGAAATGTTTTTCTTGATATGCTGCACTCTCTGAAAGTAAGGTGAATCATTCTACAGATGAAGTCTTCAAAAACAAAAGAGTACTGTCATAGGTGTGAACATCTATGCCAACTTAGATAACCAACACGGTTATATTAATATACTTTTTACCTCTGTGATTACTTTGTATCTAAGCCTCTGCAGACTGCCCCCTTATTTCAGTTTTTTTTAACAGACTTGCATTTTAGCCAATCAGTGCCTTTTCATAAGTAACTCAATGGGAGTGAGCACAATGTTGTCTATATGGCACAGATGAACTAATGCCCTCTAGCTGGGAAAACTATCAAATGCACTGAGATAAGAGGGGGCCTTCAAGGGCTTAGAAATTAGCTTATGACCCTACCTAGGTTTAGTTTTTAACAAAGAATACCAAGTAAACAAAGCAAATTTGATGATAAACATGAATTGGAAAGTTGTTTAAAATTACATGCCCTATCTGAATCATGAAAGTTTAATTTTGACTAGACTGTCCCTTTAATAGAACATGAACTAGCATAAAATATATGCACATCAATATATTATTTTCTTTGGATAGTATATGGAGTAGTGTGTTTTGCATTGATCTACACGAAAAAATCCCTAATTTACAAAAAACTAAAAAACTTAAGAAAAAAGTGAGAAAAAAAGAAATGCAACATTATCCAAAATGAGCTTTGTCACTAATAAATGATGTATTTTGCGTTCTTTCTTGTTGGTGCTTTGTATTTTGCCTCTCATTATCTAGAATTTGGGGTCTGCCATTTGCAAGGCAGAATGAAGCCTTTGCAGAAAGCTTTGAAGATCTAAACAGATGGTGACCTACCTCCCATATGTCAGTTCAGCATGCCTATTTTAGTAGACTTCACATAAAACTTTAATAGGGATGACTTACAGATGTAGGAACAAAGTGTCCCTAACTGGCAGAAGGCAAACAAGAAATACAGTTTTTTCATTATAAAACAGTGTACAAATGATGCCCCATAATGCATTTATTGAAGCAGTGTTGTGCATATGCATTTTCTGCAAGTCTTTATGTAAAGATTTTTCTCAGTTACGAAGATAATGTGCAAGCTGTGTCTGATTACAACTTGTAGAGTATTTTTTACTAGTTTTGAGTTATTGTTATTTAAATTGGTAGCTAAGTACGCTGTCTGCTTTGTTATCCATTTTTTTACATTGCCCACAGTAGGATGAAACATGGCTGCATTTGAACAATATAGATTTTCAAAGCTTTTGATAGAAAAGATAAAACCTTTATTCAAAGACCAGAATTCAGTGCACAAAAATGAAATGCAAATGAGTATATTTATAATGCAATAGCAAAAAGTAAGATTAAAAATAGCTGGACAAATTTTGATTTAAAAAAAGTTCAATTAATCTAAAAAAAGTGCTTGCCTATCATGTCTCAAATCAACCAGCATAGATAATTAACTGTAAAAATTAATACTGTTAAATATGATTATTTTTGTTACTGTTACATTTTTAATATGCAAGTTTTAGCAGGAGCCAGACTTCTCAAAAACAAATCAGATAATAAAAAGTGTTAACACTGTTTTTTGTTTTCAAATGGATTGGAATGGTTTTAAATTTAAAAGCCCTGTGTAAAACATGTAAGGCAATTTATTCTAAAATTCTAATATGTAATCCATGGCTGATTATGGGCTAGATTACGAGTGGCACGTTAATTTTATATGTATTTATATATGTGTGTGTATATATATATATATATATACATATATATATTACAGACATACAGTAAATACACATAAATACATATTTATACATATACATATAGAGCCCTTTCCAGTCAAGCTGTAGTAGCTGAAAACATGAAAAAAACATATTTATGCAATATTCATATTTAATAAATAATTTAACTGTGTATTTGCTGTGAATATTTCACATTTCAATATTTTTCATATGTTCTAAGAATTTTTAAATAGACATTCCTATATACTGTTAATATGTATCTATATACAGTATATGGGGCATATGTATCAAGCTCCGAATGGAGCTTGATGTCCCGTGTTCTGGCGAGCCTGCAGGCTCGCCATAAACAGCAGTTTTGAAGCAGCGGTCACAAAGACCGCTGCTCCATAACCTGTCCCGCCTGCTCTGAGCAGGCGGACACACATCGCCGGAAATCAATCCGATCGAGTATGATCGGATTGATTGACACCCCCCTGCTGGCGGCCGATTGGCCGAGAGTCTGCAGAGGGCGGCCTTGCACCAGCAGCTCTTGTGAGCTGCTGGTGCAATGCTGAATACGGCGATCGTATTGCTTGCCGTATTCAACAAGGTCTGGCGGACCTGATCCGCACTGTCAGATCAGGTCCGCCAGACCTTGATAACTTGGGGCCAATATCTATATATATACTTATATATAATTTTACATACAGGTACATATTCTAAATCCAGAATTCCAAAATCCAAATTTACACTAATATTTAAAAAAATTACTATTTTCGCTTCCTGTAAGTCACTAAAGTATTACAAAAATCATATAAGACTACATTTAGTTACATGTATAATATGTTTTATGAAATTTAAATATTGCCTAAATGAAATAAGATATTGTTGTTTACACTTGGTTCCTTGCCCTCTCCAAATAAACATCAGATATATGCAGAAATATGTATTTAAGAATAAATAGAACATATTCTGCTATTTGAAGAACATTGGAATGTGAAATATTCATAATTCATGTTGGGTTAGTGCAGTTGAATAAACATGACCTGGTTTGCGCACGAGTAGGGTAATATTCAAAGTTCGGCTTTTTGCACACATTGATTTAGACTTCATGCGCAAACTTTTTACTTTCAACTTGTAATGTGGACACTACCCCACTTGCGCAAACAGCTACTTCTATTGAAGTTAATATGCGAGCAGGAGCACTTATTTGCACCAGCAATTGCCGCTCTATAGAGATCACTAACAGGATAAAAAAAGCATCTGTTAAAGCTGTTGAAGCTCTTTCCACAGATCCTTTAAATGAAGAAACAATTGTTGCAAGAAAAAATCTGAACAACAGTCTTGAAATAAGAGAATCTACATTTTGTCTTTAAAAATCGTAATAAAAATAAAGATGATCAAATACAGTAAAGCTAAAGTAATAACAAATGTATTCAAACTGATGAAAGTTATTTTATATATATATATATATTAGTGAAATCAGTTAGAAAGTAATTCTTTATAAGTAGCATAATAACATTATATTGTTGAGTTATTAGTTGTATTACATTTATCTATGTTTCATTATAGTTTATTCTCTAGAATACTTTAATTTTACAAAAGTTTAATAAAGATCCATAAAATCTAGACAAGGTTGTGATTGACCTATATGCAAGGAACTGAAAAATATGACTGGAGAGATCACTGGGCCCAATTTAAATGTTAAGTATTTTTACGTTTTCCCTGATATTTCACTTTTGATAAAACAAATGTATTATTTTTGCCATTGCCATATACATTTTTTTTTAAATTAAAATGTAAATGGCACATAAAAAAGACACAGTAAACAACCAATAGATTAACATATCATGATAGTTTGAATATTATTAGAACATAAACACCTTTTTGCTGCAATCCTTTTTTAAAGTGAATACAAGGTAGCTACTAGCTCACGGCGGAACATTCAGCTAGGTGACACCAGGTGATAACGTCACCCAGACAAAAGCTCAATTTATACAGACATGGCGCTAGCCAGCTTGAGCAGAGAACAACCGTGCTGCTCAATAAGCTACAAAAATAGAGAAATTAGTTGCACATCACTTGGAAAATTAAAAATAAATTTAATAGATTTCCATTAAAAACTTTGAACAGGAAATGGAGCAAGTACAAAGTACATATTCAATTCAATGGTCAAGCTTGACCTATCAACAGGAAAAGAAGGCAAATAAATAATTAAAGTGACACTAAACCCCAAATTTGTCTTTCATCATTCAGATAGAGAATACAATTTGAAACTACATTCCAGTTTACTTCTATTATCTAATTTGCTTTATTCTTTAGATATCCTTTGCTGAATAAATAGCAACACACATGTTTGATCCCATCACATGATTCATCTATGTGCAACCACCAATCATCATCTACTGAGCCTATCTAGATATGATTTTTAGCAACAAATATCAAGAGAATTATGCAAATTAGAAAGAGGTAAATTAGAAAATTGTTGAAAATTCCATGCTCTTTCTAAATCATGAAAGAAAAAAAATTGGGTTTCATATCCCTTTAAAATATATTGCAAAGTTGTTTACAATGCATAATTAGGCATTGTATATTACAATCTCAGAGGGTTTACTGTTAAAATTAAAAATGCAAAATGCTTCAAGAGAACTTGAACCTGTGACATTAAAGGGATATGAAACCAAAACAAAAATGCTTTAGTGATTCAGACAGCGCATACAAAATGTAAAAAGTTTCCAATTTACTTCTGATATTTGCTTTGGTCCCTTGGCATTCTTGTTGAAGATACCTACATAAGTGTCCGGAGCACTACATGGCAGAACATAATGCTGCCATCTAATGATGTTGCTAATGTATACCATTCTTGCAAACTGTTTATGCCCCTGCTTTTCAACAAAAGATACAAAGAAAACACTGATAATTTGATTATAGAAGTCAAATAGAAAGTTGTTTAAAATTGCATGTTCTATCTGAAACCAACATGAAATAAAAAAAATGAGGTTTCATGTCCCTTTAAGCTCAGAAGCAAAGTGCTCTAGTCCTTGTGTTACATGGATACTTACTACATTTTGCAGTTTTCTATTTTATGATGACATTACATAGAGAAGCAGACATTTGATCCATCATAAGTGTTGGTCATAATTGTTAATAAATACAAATTATGTTCAACAGAGATTTGTTTGTGCCTAAACCTTGGACAATACATCATTTAAGTTCCACAGTTAGCTTTTCTACATGTAATGCATTTGCTAACATGAAACAATTTCTTATGTTCTTCCTAATGTAAATAAATCCACTTTTTGAGCATGTTTACCATCTAAGCAATGTCCCTCTCTCACCTCCAAGGCTTCTCACATGCCGCCCCTGTCACTCTACCCTGCTCCATCAGACTGTCTCCTTGTATAGTTCAGGCGCTCTTTGAAAACCCACCTATTCAGCGATGCCAAGCATCTCTCATCCTACCCAAAATAAATCTTGAACTGCTTTGAATTGCTGCTGCAACTACAAGTCATGTGACCCTTATGTCTCTGTACCCTCAACCTTAGACTGTAAACTCTATTCCTGTACTAGTTTTGTGTAGTCTGCTATGTATTTGTATCTCACCACAAATCTTTGGCTTTGTAAACCCCTACTTTTTTGTATACAAAAAAAAATGATCTTTTATAATCAACACATCTGACTATATTTTCGGTCTGGGCCACTCTATTACAATACCCATAACATCTTAAATATACCAAAAAAAAATATGTATAGAAATACAAAACTATAAACTCTAGGATGACAACTTACAAATTCAGTATAAAATGGTTTTCATTCTGGCACTGAAAACAACTGTGCATACTCACATAAAAATATTAATATTCTGAAGGTTAAAATCACTGGACCTGAAGCTGATTTTTTTTTTTCATCAATGAACATATGAAGTCTCTGCCCCATGAGATCTATCTCCATATTGAATTTCATTGAGATAGTACAGTAGTGTCATCCTATAGCTCTTCTCTAAAAATTATCTTAGAGTCATATTAAAAAGTGTCAAAATTTAACATCTTAGTAACTGAAAAAAATGCCAGTCTAAGACATTTGAAACAGTATTGCCAAAATTATGACTCAGAGCAAGGATTTAAAGGGACAACATCCTACTTTTGTGTAAACATTCTGCTTGTTCTGTCTTCCCTAGAGAGGCTGAAAAGCAAATTTTCATTAAAATGCAGCAAATTGCCCAAACCCTAATAAATCACAATTAAAGGACACTAAAACCCATTTTTTTTTTTCTTTCGTGATTCAGATAGAGCATGCAATTTTAAGCAATTTTCTAATTTAATCCTATTATCACATTTTCCTCATTCTTTTGCTATCTTTATATTAGAAAGCAGGAATGTAAAGCTTAGGAGCTTAGGAGAACCAAAAATGGGCCGGTTCCTAAGCTTTACATTCCTGCTTTTTAAATAAAGATAGCAAGAGAATGAAGAAATCCAAGATGGCGTCCCTTGAATTCCGATTGGCTGATAGGATTCTATCAGCCAATCTGAATTAAGGTAGGAAAAATCCGATTGGCTGATGCAATCAGCCAATCAGATTGAAGTTCAATCCGATTGGCTGATCCAATCAGGCCAATAGGATTGACCTTGCATTCTATTGGCTGTTTCCGATCAGCCAATAGAATGTGAGGTCAATCCTATTGGCTGATTGCATCAGCCAATCAAATGTTTCCTACCTTAATTCCGATTGGCTGATAGAATCCTATCAGCCAATCGGAATTCAAGGGGATGCCATCTTGGATGATGTCATTTAAAGGAACCGTCATTCGTCATTTAGTCGTCGGGATCGATGGATGTCTTCAAAATGGTGCCTACCATTATTTAATTAATTTATTGATAGTTTTAGTGTTAGGTTTAATTGTAACTTAGGTTAGGATTTATTTTACAGGTCATTTTGTAATTATTTAACTAGGTAGCTATTAAATAGTTAATAACTATTTAATAGCTATTGTACCTAGTTAAAATAAATACAAAGTTGCCTGTAAAATAAAAATAAACCCTAAGATAGATACAAATGTAACTATTAGTTATATTGTAGCTATCTTAAGGTTTATTTTATAGGTAAGTATTTAGTTTTAAATAGGAATAATTTAGTTAATAATATTACATTTATTTAGATGTATTTAAATTATATTTACGTTAGGGGGTGTTAGGGTTAGGGTTAGACTTAGGTTTAGGGATTATATTCATTTAATATAGTGGTGGTGGTGTAGGGGGGGCAGATTAGGGGTTAATAAATGTAATGTAGGTAGCGGCGGGCTCCGGGTGCGCTGGTTTAGGGGTTAAACAATTTATTTAGTTGCGGCAGGGTCCGGGATCGGCAGGATAGGGGTTAATAACTTTATGTAGGTGGCGGCGGTATAGGGGGCGGCAGATTAGGGGTTAATAGGTATAATGTAGGTGGCGGCGGGGTCCGGGAGCAGCGGTTTTAGGGGTTAATACATTTATTATAGTGGCGGCGGGGGTCCGGGGGTTAGGGGGTAAAACAGTATAGTATAGTGTGGGTGCTTAGTGACAGGCTAGCAAGAAAGCTGCGAATACGCCGATGAGAAGCGAGATCGATGACTGTCATTTAACAACAGTCCGCTGCTCATTGCACCATACTTGTGCGTGGCTTTTTGACAGCTTTCTTGATAAATTTGGTGAACGTATTCAGGTCCACAGCGACGAAGTTAGGGCGAGTTTAGCGAGCGTATTGGTGCCAGCGAATGCTAGAAAGTAGACAGCTTGATAAATAGAGGCCTTTGAGTCAATTAGAAAGTTGCTTAAAATTAAATGCTCTATCTGAATCATTAAAGACATGTTTTAAATTTAGAATCCCTTTAAGGGAGATAAGGTCAAATACTCATCAGAGTTTTAAAAAAGCTTTTAAAATAATACTAAAGTAGCATCTTGAAATATTTGTAAATATTTATTTTGTATAAATCTTAATACCTGTAAAAATTACTCAATGTGTTTATAGACATATTAAAATATCTAGGTGGCGGTGGGGAGTGCTCAAGAGAGAGCTGTGAGTTGGACTTATGTGTAAAAATCAATTGGAAATATGCGTGTACATATATTTATATATATATGTAATTCAATTTTATAGATTGTTATCTATGTATTCAAATGTGAAATTGTGTGGTCAAAAACTTTTTAGTTTTGTATTTAGATTCAGTATGTCTGGTGGTGACAATAAAATAGTTTTGTTGCAATAAGATTATAAGGTAAGTAGGATAATTCCGTTACAATGTGGTTATGGGACAAATTCCTTGTGATAACATAGATATGTGAATAGGTGGATATACACAATGTGAATAGAGTGCGTGATTACCTCCTATAAGCACTATATTGTTAGAGATATACCTCCTATTAGTATGCTGAACTCCTGTTACAGATTAATATATCAGGGTGAAGTATCTGCGATAAATAATTTAGAATAGACAGATGTATTAGATAAAGTATATTTTACTATAAAAATGTAAAACAATGTTTTAGCCATGATTTGCATATATAAAATGTAGTAGCATGTAGAATATATTTAAGCATACACAGTCTTGATAAAGGCTCTTTGTGCAGCGCTGAAACGTGTAGAAAATTGACATCGAGCGTGGATACTATTGGCTCCAGTAGAAGAACAACGAAAGGAAACACTCCCCCCACCATCCGGCTACCCGATTGGTCCTCCGTGCACCACGTGAGATGGACATCATACACACCTGGGTAGGAAGCAGTTGCGGAGGAATTCAACGGCTGCACGCCAACCGGAGAAGCAACACATCTCCGTTCACCACATAGAGGCAACCTTCCATAACCCACTTAATCACGAGGAGGCAAAGCACCACGGAGGTAAGGGATATAGGAGGTCCGGTTAGAGGGAGTTCAATTGCAATACAATTTTATAACAAATACATTTTATAACAAATATATTTGGGGATATTAACAGTCAAGGAATACTTGGGATTTTAACAGTTAAAGAATTTTTGGATATAACGAATAAGAGTTGTGGCCACAACTTAAGAACATTCTCTCATATATACCATCACGGATGGATATTTAATATCCAGACTTTTTATTATGCTCTAAATTTGTATGCTTAAATATATTCTACATGCTACTACATTTTATATATGCAAATCATGGCTAAAACATTGTTTTACATTTTTTTATAGTAAAATATACTTTATATAATACATCTGTCTATTCTAAATTATTTATCGCAGATACTTCACCCTGATATATTAATCTGTAACAGGAGTTCAGCATACTAATAGGAGGTATATCTCAACAATATAGTGCTTATAGGAGGTAATCACGCACTCTATTCACATTGTGTATAATCCACCTATTCACATATCTATGTTTATCACAAGGAATTTTTGTCCCATAACCACATTGTAACGGAATTATCCTACTTACCTTATAATCTTATTGCAAAAAAACTATTTTATTGTCACCACCAGGCATACTGAATCAAAATACAAAACTAAAAAGTTTTTGACCACACAATTTCACATTTGATACATAGATAACAATCTATAAAATTGAATTACATATATATATAAATATATGTACACGCATATTTCCAATTGATTTTTACACATAAGTCCAACTCACAGCTCTCTCTTGAGCGCTCCCCACCCCCACCTAGTTTTCTCTTGCACACATTTCTGATATTGGGGGAAGCAAGTTGAGTCTGATCTAGCACCACTCTACACACCCCCTATACTATATTAAAATATCTGTCAGCATAAAAAAGGTAAAATAAAATTTCATATAGAAGCATAGAATTTGACAGTAGATAAGAACCAAAAAGGCCATAAAGTCTACCAATATTACCAGTCTTATGCATGTTTTAGGATTTTTTTAAATTACTTTACAGTCTTTGGGCTAGATTACAAGTTGAGCGAAATCGCAATTGCACTAGCGCAATCGCCATTTACGATTCAATCCTTTCCACAATTTCAGAGCTATGGTTAACTGTATTCCAAAACAAAACGTTGCACAACACACTTTAACACTGTCTAATAAAAAATTGTGTAAAAAAAATATTGCACAAAAAAGTTATTAGGGCTCAAAGATAGGAGATATCGAGTGTTAGAGAAAAATAAAAGGCAGACAAAGGGCTTTAACTGAGACATACATATAATTTGTTAAATATGTATTGTGTGTGTGTGTGTGTGTATATATAAGTGCATTAGAGGCCTTTGTCATTAAATAGATGAAAACATGTAAAGATTATATTATGCAATATTCATATTTAATATTTAATATTTTAACTATGTATTAACTGTAAATATTTTACATTTGCTAATGCAAATATGCTATGTTGTTTGCGTGATGGGTGTTTTTTTCTTCTTTTTTTCACTATTGATTTCTATGGGAGAATACATGCACGCACATGCAAAAACTTGTTAGGATTTTTGCTCTATTCGGGTTAATGCTAGCACCAAATAATTTTTTGGGAACTTGTAATGCGAACATGCGCAAAAAGCTTATCTCTAGCAGAGTTTTCGCGATCTCAAAAAATAAATAAATACCGCTCTACTTGTAATCAAGCCCTTTGTGTTTACCACCTCAATTGAAAGTTTATTCCATGAATTCACTACCCTTTCTTAAAAAAAAATTTCCTCTAACTTAAGATTTTGGCCCCCTTGGTTAGGCATTTGTGTTTTTTGTGAAAATGCTTTCAGCTTCCACTTTATTAAGTCCCTTCATAAATTTGAAGGTTTCTATCATGTCACCTCTTTCCCTTCTCTCCCCTAAACTATACATATTTAGGTCATAGAGTCTATTTTTGTATGTTTTACATTTTAGACTGTGTACCATTTTAGTAGCACTCCTTTGACAGCTTCTAGTTTATTTATATCTTTCTAAAGATATGATCTCCAAAACTGTACACTTTTTTTTCCAAATGAGGCCCAACTAATGATCTGTAAAGTGCAATAAGAACCTTGCTATTTTTGCTACTAATACCTTTCCCAGTGTAACCAAGTATTCGATTGACCTTACTGGCTGCACTCCTGTATTGTGTACCAAATTTTAAAGAATATAAAATAATAATTCCCAAGTCCAGTTCCTCTTTAGTTACAGTCAGTAATGTACCATTGAGACCATGGCCCCTATTTAAGAAAGGTCTTGCAGACCTGATCCGACACTGCGACCTCGCTGAATGCGGAGAGCAATACGCTCTCCGTATTCAGCATTGCACCAGCAGTTCACAAGAGCTGCTGGTGCAACGCCGCCCCCTGCAGACTCGCGGCCAATCGGCCGCCAGCAGGGGGGTGTCAATCAACCTGATCGTACTCGATCGGGTTGATTTCTGGCGATTCCTGTCTGCCTGCTCAGAGCAGGCAGACAGGGTTATGGAGCAGCGGTGTTTAGACCGCAGCTCCATAACTTTTTGTTTCTGGTGAGTCTGAAGATACTCCAGAAACATGGGCCCACAAGCTCCCTACTGAGCTTGTTAAATGGACCCCTATAACTAGCCTTTGGGTTTTTTGATCCTATATGCTTAGCTTTGCTCTTGGTAATATTCAATTTCAGATCCCATTTGTTTGTCCAGTCCTCCAGTTTCTTTTAATATCACTGTACATTTGATCAACCCCTCCTGGAACATCAACTCTTTTTTTGTATCATCAGCAAACCAGCAAACCTTCCTTTGAAGCCCATTTCCAATATCACTGGGGAACATGGTAAACAAAACAGGCCCAAGAGCTGACCCTTGAGGAACACCGCTGGTAACTGACCCCTCATTTGAATGTACTACATTAAATGAAACCCTCTGCTTTCTATCCTTAAAGGGACACTGAACCCAAATTTTTTCTTTCTTGATTCAGATAGAGCAAGCAATTTTAAGCAACTTCTAATTTACTCCTATTATCAATTTTTCTTCGTTCTCTTGCTATCTTTATTTGAAAAAGAAGACATCTAAACTTTTTTTGGTTCAGCGTCTGGACAGCATTTTTTTTATTGGTGGATGAATTTATCCACCAATCAGTAAGAACAACCCATGTTGTTCACTAAAAATGGGCCGACATCTAAACTTACATTCTTGCCTTTCAAATAAAGATACCAAGAGAATGAAGAAAATTTGATAATAGGAGTAAATTAGAAAGTTGCTTTAAATGTCATGCTCTATCTGAATCACAAAAGAACATTTTTGGTTCAGTGTCCCTTTAAGCTAGAATTCTACCCACTTAAAAATCTTAACATCTTCTCCAAGGCAATACATTTTGTGAAAAAGTTTGTTGTGTGGGATAGTGTCAAATGCTTTGCTAAAGTCTAGATATGCAACATCTATGGCTCCTCCCTGGTCTATCAATTCCGTTACATGGTCAAAGAAATCAATTAGCTTAGTCAGACATAATCTTCCAGCAGTGAAACTATGCTGTCTTTTATCTTCTACACAAGTTTTTCCTTTAATTAGAGTTTCCATTAATTTAAAATTGAGGTCAAACGGACTGGTCTATAGTTAGCAGAATCTTTCCAACTACCCTTTTTATGGAGATGGACTACATTGGCAATTTTCCAGTCTTTTGGAACATCTCCTGTTAACAGTGACTGATTAGATAAGTCAGCTAATAGAGTAGCTATCATGGATCGAAGTTCTCTTAGAACCCTTGGATGAATATTATCTGGACCCACAGACTTATTTACTTAAACTATTTATAAAGCCCTTGAAACCTCTTTCTCACGTTATCATTTAAAGTAATATCCCTTAATAGAATCTCACTATTTTTACAATCTGTTGTAAAGACTGAACAAAAGTAATTATTTAGACAGTTTAGACAGCTATTTGTTTATCTCCTTTCCACTTCTCTATCATCAGTTTGAGTTGTACTTTCCCTCCTTTGGTTTTTCCCTTTTCACTGATATACTGTATCTAAAGAAGGTTTTGTCACAATTGTTTACAAATTGTGCTATTTTTTCTTCTGCATCAGCTGTAGACTTTCTGATTAATTGCTTTGTGATCTTCTGTTGGGTTCTCAATTTTCCTTATCCTCTTTTGAACCAGTGTTTGAATTTTTTATAGACTGTATTTTTTGTCTTTACTGCATGTGCTACTTCTCTTGAAAACATATTGATTTTCTTTTTCTTTTACTTTTACAAACAAGCCTAATACAGTGTTTAGTTGCATCTAGAATAGCATTTTTAAAATATTTCCACTATTCTTGTACCCCTGTAATCTGTGCCATTCCTTTTAGAGATTAATTTAGGTATTTGACTATGTAAGAAAAATCAGTTGTTGTAAAGTCTTAAACTTTTGCTTTACTATGGTTGCACAGTACATTTGCCTGAATATTTAATCCATACAGAGTGATGATAACTAGAGCCTAAGATCAAACCCACAGACCCTTCAGATACCATATCACTGTTTGTAATGACTAAATCTAATATAGCTCATTTATGTGTTGGCTCTTTTACTAGCTGTTCAAGAGATTCTCCTTGTAAAGATTCCAGAATATACTTATTTCTAGTTGATTAGCAATGGGTACTTCCCAGTCTACATCAGACATTTAACCACGTATGGCTGTTTCCCAGTCATGAGAGTCATTGTACCATGTCTCTGTTATAGCTAGCAAATCCTATTTATCTTGAATCATTATTGCAGTTAGTTCAGACAATTTATTACTAAACAGCAAGCATTTGTGCACATTGCACAAATAACATTTCTAGAATTCTCAAATCCTTTTTGCATGGTCTATACATCTCCTGCTTACATTATCCAAAGTCTTACTCCAAAACATACGCCTAGATTTAGAGTTTTGTCGGTAAGACCTGTGTAGCTAACACAGCTTTTATTCCCAACGCACCCTTAAGACAACGCTGGTATTTAGAGTTGTCTGAAGGGCTGCGTTAGGCTCCAAAAAGGGTGCGTTGAGCCTAATTTACCGCCACTTCAACTCTCAATACCAGCGTTGCTTGCAGTAGCGGTAAGCTGGCAAAACGTGCTCGTGCACGATTCCCCCATAGGAAACAATGGGGCAGTTTGGGATGAAAAAAAACCTAACACCTGCAAAAAGCAGCGTTAAGCTCCCAACGCAGCCCCATTGTTTCCTATGGGGAAACACTTTCTAAGTCTGCACCTAACACCCTAACATGAACCCCGAGTCTAAACACCCCTAACCTTACACTTATTAACCCCTAATCTGCCCCCCCGCTGTCGATGACACCTGCATTATACAATTAACCCCTAATCTGCTGTCCGTACACCGGCCGCAACCTACATTATCCCTATGTACCCCCTAATCTGCTGCCCCTAACATCGCCGACACCTACATAATATTTATTAACCCCTAATCTGCCCCCCAACATCGCCGCCACCTAACTACACTTATTTAACCCCTAATCTGCCGAACGGACCTCGCCGCTACTCTAATAAATGTATTAACCCCTAAAGCTAAGTCTAACCCTAACCCTAACACCCCCCCTAAGTTAAATATAATTTTAATCTAACAAAATAAATTAACTCTTATTAACTAAAGTATTCCTATTTAAAACTAAATACTTACCTGTAAAATAAACCCTAATATAGCTAAAATATAACGAATAATTATATTGTAGCTATTTTAGGATTTATATTTATTTTACAGGCAACTTTGTATTTATTTTAACTAGGTACAATAGCTATTAAATAGTTAATAACTATTTAATAGCTACCTAGTTAAAATAAAGACAAAATTACCTGTAAAATAAATCCTAACCTAAGTTACAATTAAACCTAACACTATACTATCAATAAATTAATTAAGTAAATTACCTACAATTACATACAATTAAATAAACTAAACTAAATTACAAACCCCCCCCCCACTAAATTACAAAAAATAAAAAAAAGATTACAAGAATATTAGGCTAATTACACCTACTCTAAGCCCCCTAATAAAATAAAAAAGCCCCCCAAAATAATAAAGGTCCCTACCCTATTCTAAAATAAAAAGTAAACAGCTCTTTTACCAGCCCTTAAAAGGGCTTTTTGCGGGCATGCCCCAAAGTAATCAGCTCTTTTGCCTGTAAAAAAAAATACAACCCACCCCTCAACAATAAAATCCACCACCCACATACCCCTACTCTAACCCAAACCCCCCTTAAATAAACCTAACACTACCCCATGAAGATCTACCTACCTTGAGTCGTGTTCACCCAGCCGGGCACCGATGGACCAAAAGAGGACATCTGGAGCGGATTAAAATTATATTTAACTTAGGGGGGTGTTAGGGTTAGGGTTAGACTTAGCTTTAGAGGTTAAATACATTTATTAGAGTAGCAGATTAGGGGTTAATAAGTGTAGTTAGGTGGCGATGACGTTGGGGGGGGAGCAGATTAGGGGTTAATAAATATTATGTAGGTGTCGTCGATGTTAGGGGCAGCAGATTAGGGGTTCATAGGGATAATGTAGGTTGCGGCGGTGTGCGGTCGGCAGATTAGGAGTTTAAAAATATTTCTTATAGTGGCGGCGATGTGGGGGGACCTCAGTTTAGGGTACATAGGTAGTTTATGGTGTTAGTGTACTTTAGAGCACAGTAGTTAAGAGCTTTATAAACCGGCGTTAGCCCATAAAGCTCTTAACTACTGACTTTTTTTTGCGGCTGGAGTCTTGTCAGTAGAGGGTCTACTGCTCACTTGAGCCAAGACTCTAAATACAGCGTTAGGAAAATCCCATTGAAAAGATAAGATATGCAATTGGCGTAAGGGGATCTGCGGTATGGAAAAGTCGCGGCTTGAAAGTGAACGTTAGACCCTTTCCTGCCTGACTCTAAATACCATTGGGCAGCCAAAAGCAGCGTTAGGACCCCTTAACTCTGCTTTTGACGGCTAACGCAGAACTCTAAATCTAGGCGATAGTGTTATTATCATTAAATAAACTAGAATGCAAAACTTTGGTAAACTGTTTTTGTCATGCTCTGGGGACCGGTGGGTATGTAACACTGTCCCCTTTCTCTAGTTTAAATTGTCACTAATAAAGTCTTTAAATTCTTTACTCAGAACTCCTGTCCCTTTAAAACCCAGATGCAAATCATCTGTCTTATACAATCTAATGAACTGAAGAAAAGGTTAACTGAGTACCTATAGGTAATTATTCAAATGGCATATCCACATATGTAATGCAATGACGGCTTGCTTCTTGTATCCTTATAGTTAACCTCAAACAGAAACGAAATGTGGCTCACCTTCCGCTCTCAGAGTGTAATCCTTCTGGCGTGTTAGGTAATTATGCAGCAGAAACTCGGCCTACTCATGGATCCGCAACCGCAAGGACTCAAGGGTCCTTTTAGAGTACTCCATCTGCTGCTCCCCCACACCGGTATCAAACACTTCCTCGTTCGTCACTACCTGTAGTGATTGGAGAGATCACATGTGGCCCGGGGTCAATCAGAGACAAGCCGGCTATCCCTCAGCATGGACTGATCACTGGCGATAGAACATAAAGTGAAGGAAGACAAAAGACGATCGGTCCGTGCATAAACCAAAATTCTTTATTTCACAGGTTAAAAAACAAGTCCATGGAGGAGCAAGAGGGTGCTGTATGTCAGATTGGCTTAAGCGTTTCAGCGGAAGCTGTAATCATAGCCTAGTCTATCTGGCACACAGTTCCTATTTGAGTACATAAAAAGCCATTAATTGGCTACTCAATAATTAAAAAAACACACCCCTTAGAAAATGAGAACTAACATTTAAGTATACTATTCTCTGGTGAATGGTTTTACACAAATCAAAGTGCATATAAATCACTATACATACAGTAGCATAGGACAAAATCTGATATCTAATATCCAATATCTAACATCTAAAATCTAAAAGGTACTAGTTGTGCTCAATGTAAGCACTGGGCTACTAAACAAATTCAGATGCCCAGCTACAATATATAAGACTTATATAAGGACTTAGTTTATGATATTTCACATATAGGTTCAAAAGCCTATATTTACATATACTGTAGGTACAAATGCATTGTGTAATAATACCAGAAGATATAAAAAAAAACAAAAAAAAAACAAACATACTAAATAGTAATGTAGATACTGTTACCACAATTCAGAACACATTTTTACACATCAAAAGACAGCAGCAATGCAATATGTATATTTAATATAGGAATGAAGGTGGCATATTTATATATAATATATATATATACACACTAGTCCTAAAGCCGAGCACACAGGCCAATTTGTTTACGTACCGCGGTTCCAACCCTTGCTCCCTCTCTCTCCCCCCTCTTTTTGCGCTCTCTCTTCCCCGCCCCTCTTCTGCTCTCTCCACCCTCTTTTGCTCTCTCTCTCATCCCTCTCTTTTGCTCTCTCTCCCCTATTTTTGATCTCTCTTCCCTATTTTGCTCTCTCTCCCACTCTTTTGCGCTTTCTTCCCACTCTTTTGCGCTCTCTCCCCCTCTTTTGCGATCTCTCCCCCTCTTTTGCGCACTCTCTGCCCTCTCATTTGTGCTCTCCCCCCCTCTCTTTTTCGCTCTCTCCCCCCTTTCTTTTTGTGCTCTCTCCCTTCTCTTTGCTCTCTCTCCCCCTCTTTTGCGCTCTCTCTCCCTCTTTGCGCTCTCGCTCTCTCTCTTTTGCGCTCTCTCCCCCACTTTTGCGCTCTATCCCCCCTCTTTTGCTCTCTCTCCCCCTCTCTTTTGCTCTCTCTCCCCCTCTCCTTTAGCTCTCTCTCCCCCTCTTTTGTGCTCTCTCTCTCCCCCTCTTTTGCGCACTTCCCCCTCTCTTTTGCTCTCTCTCCCCCATCTTTTGCTCTCTCTCCCCCTTTCTTTAGCACTCTCTCCCCATCTCTTTAGCGCTCTCTCCCCCTCTCTTTTTGCACTCTCTCCCCTCTCTTTTGCGCTCTCTCTGCCTTCTCTTTTGCGCTCTCTCTCCCCCTCTCTTTTGAGCTCTCTCTCTCTCCCCCTCTTTGATGTTCTCTCTCTCCCCCCTCTCTTTTGAGCTCTCTCTCCCCGATTTTGTGCTCTCTTCCCCCTCTTTTGTGCTCTCTCTCTCCCCCTCTTCTGCTCTCTTTCCCTCTCTCTTTTGCTGTCTCTCTTCCTCTCTTTTGCTCTCTTTCTTCCCCCACCTCTTTTTGCTCTCTCTCCACTCCTCTTTTGCTCTCTCCCCCTCTCTTTTGCTGTCTCTCCTCCCTCTCTTTTATCCCCCCCTCTTCTGCTCTCTCTATCCCCCCTCTTTAGAGCTCTCTATCTCTCATGCGCATCTGGCCACGCCCACAACCCACTTGGCCATGCCCCGCCCGCGTCACACCCTTTCCACTCGACCATGCCCCGCCGGCGTCACACCCGGTCCCGCCCACGTCACGCCCGGCTCACCCACATCACGTCTGCCCTGCCACGCCCACTCCAAGTCAGATGCCGGTGAGGTAGGCTAAGTGTGTTTGTCCCTTGCATGCAGTCTCTACTGCGCATGACAGCTTCGGACAAACACACTTGGTCTTTTATTATATAGGATATATATATATATATATATATATATATATATATATATATAAAAACATCTAGTAGTATAATACAATTGCAGCATTATCCTAGCATAAGCAAACTAGGCATGGTAATATGGTAAAATCCGATAGTATAATAATCTTTTTAGAGAGGATCTAATCAAAACGGAGTACAAGCTTATTGCCAATTTTTCAGTTCTTGTGTTTATATGGGCTACTGGCAGTCCTGACTTACTGTATACCTTGACTGTCCCTCATATCTATGAGACATGGAGGAAATAGTGCAATATTTCTCTCTCTTACCGACAGCAGCCAGGGACAATGTTACTAACGGCATGAATACTATTTTCTCTGAGAATAAAGCTAACTTTTCTTTGACTGCATTGTTTGAGAGAATGGAAACACTTCTAATAAAAGGGCTAAAACTACAATGCGACATTTAGACCTTTGAGAAATATATTCAACTTCAAATGATACCAAGGGGTCTTAGGATGAATAAATACCCCACATTTGATGTGACTGATAAGGACTTTATTGACTCTTGGATTTCAGTTCTTACTGAATGTTCTATCCGTCTCATGCAGCTGCTTCTACAGTATAAAATGTCTCAATAAAAAGTATTAAGAGCTGAAATTGATGAAGTGCAAATAGAGTTGAATTACAAGTAGTGGAGACCAGGATTTCTCTAGCTTTGATACTCTTTTGCCGAAAGCAGTAGCGGAATCCAGACAAAGTGTAATTGAAATTAAACAATCTAAATACCTGCATGACAAAACTGATTATAATAACAAAACAGTTTATATTTAGAACAGAAAGTTAAGACAGGCTAAAAAGAATCTATTGTTTTCCAAAAATAAGTCACGCAGACGTAGATAGAGAAATAAGAAAAACAATAAGCAAGTTTCTTTCTCAGGGAGTGAGGGGGCTTTATCTGATGATGTATTATCTTCTAGTGGGGATGAGCTTTTACAAAAACCATTGAGTAGCCTTAAAAATAATACACAAGACACTGTAGTTGTTACAGCATAACCCAGTGGTTAGGCCTAAAACACACATAGAGAGACATCAGTAGTAGTAGCTGTCCCCTTACCACATCAATCTAAATATGCCGTTAGTAAACCAATACAGTCTTTACAGCAACCCTCCCCTAGTAAAGCACCCAAAGCACCCCAGAGTCAGGAACAAGCCAGGGATCAGGAACCAGGAAGGACATCAGACATCCAGATAATACACAGGATCTCTCACAAACAGGTCTGAGACAACGCAAGGACAAAGCATACTGAACAGAGGCCCTTTAAATAATAAGTGAGGACATCACAATTCTGAGCCTGCATCCTGTCTCACATGGATGATGTAAACCAGTCTGGCCATAAAAGGAAGTGCAGGAAGTGAGCAGCATCCCCCACAATGCACCAAGTCAGGAAGAGAGGTGAGTAAAATGGCTGCCAGCAGCACATGGCAAACAAGTCAGGAAAAAACCCTGACAGTACCCTCCCCTCAACGAACCCTCCCCCCCCCCCGGGAGGACAAAAGGCTTATTGGGGAAATGGGCATGGAAGGCACGGAGGAGGGTGGGAGCATGAACATCAGAGGAGGGAACTCATGAACGCTCCTCTGGACCGTAGCCCCTCCAATTAACCAAATACTGTACGCGGCCCCTGGACATACGAGAGTCAATAATGATGCTGACCTCATACTCCTCATGGTTGTCAACAAAGATAGGATGGGGATGAGGCAACACAGTGGTAAACCGATTACAAACCAATGGTTTCAAGAGGGAGACATGAAAAACATTGGAGATGCGCATTGCAGGAGGAAGGTCAAGTGCATAGGCCACAGGATTGACCCGTCGGAGTATTCGAAAAGGACCAACATAACGGGGAGCCAGTTTATTGGAAGGCACACAAAGGTTCAAGTTGCGGGAGGACAGCCAAACTCTCTCACCAACCTGGTAGGAAGGTGCAGGCATACACCTACGATCAGCCTGGAACTAGCGCTGCATAGAACGATGAAGGCAATCCTGAATCTGCACCCACGTGGAACGGAGTTGCCGGAGATGCCCCTCCAAAGCCGGAATATCCTGAGACATGAATGAATCGGGGCAACAAGGATGGTTGAAACCCATAATTCGCCATGAACGGGGATAACTTGGAGGAAGCATTAATAGCACTATTACGAGCAAGCTCTGCCCAAGGTAACAGTTCAGACCAATTATTGTGGTGATCTGAGACCTAGCAATGGAGGAACTGTTCCAGAGCTTGATTAGACCGTTCCGCAGCCCCATTGGATTGAGGGTGATATGCCGAGGAGAAGGAGAGCTGGATCCCCATTTGAGCACAAAAGGAACTCCAAAATCTGGAGACAAACTGGCTACCCCGGTCCGACACTATCTCTTTGGGTAACCCATGTAAACGGAAGACCTCACGGGCAAAAATTGAAGCAAGCTCCTGAGCGGTAGGCAACTTTTTCAAGGCAATGCAATGTGACATTTTAGAAAAACGGTAAACTACCATAAGGATAACAGTATTGCCATTGGAAACAGGGAGCCCGACAATGAAGCCCATGGAAAGATGTATCCAAGGATGCTCACCATTAGCAAATTGGTTGAAGAAGACCCACAGGAAGACGTCAAGGAGTCTTATTCTATGCACAAACTGAGCAGGAGGCAACATACGCAGCAACATCAGAAAGAAGACCTGGCCACCAGAATTGTCGAGTGACAGACCAAATCATTTGGTTCTTGCCTCGGTGACCTGCGGCTTTAGGATAGTGGTAAGTGTGCAAAAGTTTAGTTAGAAGATTCTCAGGAACAAAACACTTACAACTAGGTTTCTCAGGAGGTGCATTGGTTTGTGCAGCCAGGATCTCCTCCCCAAGGGAGAAGTCAAATTAGTACGTATGGTAGCCAAAAATATGGTCAGGAGGTATAACTGGAGTAGGTACAGACTCCTCCTTGGACAGAGGTGAAAATTGTTGAGAGAGGGCATCAGCCCTAACATTATTACTACCAGGCAGGTATGAGACCACATAATTAAATTGAGACAAAAATAGCGCCCATCTGGCCTTTTGGGGCGACAAACGTTTTGCTTCAGATAGATAAGTTAAATTCTTGTGGTCAGTAAGAATGAGCACTGGCACGCTAGTACCCTCGAGAAGATGCCTCCATTCCTTGAGTGACAAAATTATGGCCAGAAATTCGCTGTCACCAATTTCATAATTGCACTCCGCTGGAGACAATTTCTTAGAGAAGAAACCACACGGATGCAAGGAACCATCAGGCGTAGGACGTTGAGACAAGAGGGCACCTACTTCAGTCTCAGACGCATCGACCTCAAGAACGAAAGGCAGGACAGGGTTAGGATGAGCCAAAACTGGAGCGGCAGCAAAGGCAGTCTTAAGACTATCAAAGGCCTCAATGGCAGTAGGTGACCAATGTAGTGGATCATTCTCTTTATGGGTCATGTCTGTGATAGGTTTGACCAAAGAAGAAAAGTTTTTAATAAACTTTCTATAGTAATTGGCGAACCCCAAAAAACGTTGAATAGACCGAAGACCAACTGGGCGAGGCCACTGCAGAACTGCAAATAACTTGTCAGGATCCATGGAGAACCCTGCAACGGAGATAACAACCTAGGAAGGTTACTTGAGTCTGATGGAACTCACATTTCTCAAGTTTACAAAACAGGCCATTCTCACGTAGTCTCTGAAGAACCCGTGTAACATCAGAACGATGAGCCTCAAGTGTGGGTGAGTGTATGAGGATATCGTCTAAGTACACCACAACACACTATTGCAACATATCTTGTAGGACATCATTAATAAATTCCTGGAAAACAGCAGGAGCATTACATAGGCCAAAGGGCATTACAAGATACTCATAATGCCCGCTCCTGGTGTTAAATTCTGTTTTCCATTCGTGGCCCTCCTTGATCCTAACGAGATTGTACGCTCCTCTCAAATCAAGCTTAGTAAAGACCATAGCTCCCTTGAGGCGGTCAAAGTGTTCCGTAATGGGTAAGCATTCTTAATGGTAAGATGATTAAGACCCCTATAATCGATGCATGGTCTTAACTCACCACCCTTTTCTTCACAAAGAAGAAGCCAGCCCCTGCAGGAGAGCAGGATTTGCGGATGATCCCCCGTGACAGAGCATCAGAAACATACTCCTCCATAGCACAATTCTCTGCAACAGACAGAGGGTAAACCCGGCCTGAGGAGGAATGGCTCCGGGTTGCAGGTCTATGGCACAATCGTAAGACCGGTGAGGAGGCAACGTACCGGCACGCACCTTGTCAAAAACGTCTAGGAACTCTCAGTACTCCTCTGGCAATTGAGATACTGAAGAAGTGCACAAGACTTTAACTGGTTTCTGAAGACAAGTGCAAATACATTGCAGAGACCACGACAAAATTTCGGACCTGCGCCAGTCGAGACTGGGATTGTGCTTTTGGAGCCAGGGATAACCCAGAACAACCGGAAAATGCAGAGAGTTTATCACCTGGAACTGGAGGGTTTCAAAATGGAGAGCCCCAACAGCCATGGACAACGGAGCGGTTTCGTGAGTAACGAGTGCGGGCTGAAGGGGCCTGCCATCAATGGCCTCAATAGCAAGCGGAACGGACTGAGGCAAAACAGGAATGGAGTGCTTCGATACAAAGCACTGTAAATGAAATAGCCCGCAGCACCGGAGTCAACAAGAGCCTGGGTGACTATGGAGGAGTCCACCCAGGAAAGGACAACAGTGACCAAAAGTTTCTCCTTTAGCGGTTCCAGGGTCAAGGATAAACCACCTAAGGTCTGCCCCCGACAGGACCTTAGGTGTGAGCGTTTCCCGGCCGTGTAGGACAAGACTTCAAAAGGTGGCCCTGTAACCAACAATAGAGGCAGAGCCCCACCCTCCTCCTAAAGGCCCTCTCCGCCGTGGAGAGATGTGTTAATCCCAACTGCATCGGCTCAGCAGTACCTGGTGACTTGGGACCAGGAGGTATTGGATGAGAGGAAGGCATGGGTGGGAACGAACACGTAGGAGACAACGGTACAGGAGGCTTCCGCAAGCGCTCCTTGAAAGAAGGCCTCTCATTTAGTCTGATGTCAATTAGGATCAAAAAAGACACCAATGCCTCAAGATCCTCTGGTAAATCTCTGGCAGCAACTTCATCTTTAATCGCATCAGAGAGCCCATGAAAGAAGGCGGCAACAAGGGCTTCATTGTTCCAGCCTACCTCTGCTGCAAGCGTACGGAACTCAATGGCATACTGAGCAACCCATCTTGTACCTTGCTGAATGGACATGAGTAGTTTAGCAGCAGAGGAGGAGCGAGCTGGAACATCAAATACCCTTCAAAAGGAGTTCTAGGTATGAGTGGAGTAAGTAGAGCGCTGGAAACAGTGATTCCAAACACCTCACAGTAAAAAAGTCCTTCAGACTAATTTTGTGTTATACGAAAAAAGGGGGGGCGGGGCGTGAGGGTGCTAGTGAAAGCTTAAGAAATCCAATGTGTGAATATTTAACACAATGTGTGTATGTATAATTAAATTTTCCTTGGTTGATTATTCTGAATTATAAAACCAAAATTTTCTATCAGTGTTAATTTATATGAGTATTGTGTTGCAATTTGTGTTATATAACATTTAAGATACAGTATGACCATATATCATGATTTAAAATGTGAATAAAGTGCACTTTGAGATAGATCTTGTACATCCAAAGTTCCTTGATTATTAGTATTCAATACTATATAGAATCAATGCTCCTGAAAATTTCAATGCGTTTTAGGTTTTGTATTAAATATGTGTTAACTTACAATTTCTAAATATAACAATGTTTCAAAGTATCTAAATGCAAATACTATATAGGTATTTGATAAAGCTCTGTATCTTAAATGTTATATAACACAAATTGCAACACAATACTCATATAAATTAACACTGATAGAAAATTTTGGTTTTATAATTCAGAATAATCAACCAAGGAAAATTTAATTATACATACACACATTGTGTTAAATATTCACACATTGGATTTCTTAAGCTTTCACTAGCGCCCTCACGCCCCGCCCCACTCTTCAAAAGGAGGCCACAAATTCAGGGTAATTTGAAATCACAGATTTATTAGTCTCCCACAAGGGATTAGCCCAGGCAAGAGCTGTGTCAGAGAGTAACGAGATGAGAAATTCCACCTTAGCTCTGTCAGAGAGAAACGCCTGAGGTAACATCTCAAAGTAAATGCCCACCTGGTTCAAAAACCCTCTGCACTGATTAGGATCACCTCCATATCGCTGAGGTAGAGGTGCAGAACCAGACATGCTCCTGGTAGGCATAGGTGCAGCAGTGGAAACAGGAGCAGCCATAACTTGCGGGACACTTTGATCCAAATGTGCAGTGCGAGTCAGCAGGGTTTGCAGGTCTAGTGCCAATTGATCCAAGCGGTGATCCTGTTCATCCATCCTGGAAATTATGGCAGGTAAAGGTGGATTATTAGCACCATCAGGATTCATGGTCCTTGCGTAATGTCATGGTGCCAGGAATCAGACTGAGACGAGAAGTGCAAAAATAATCACACCTTTATTAATAGCAAAAAATAATAAAAAGTCCACAAGTCAAATAACAAGCCAGGAATCAAAACCAGAGCTGGTAGTCAGACAAGCCGAGTCAGGAGCCAAAGCGAGTAGTCAGACGAGCCGGAATCAGGAACAAGGAGAACAGCAGAGTCAGGAACAAGCCAGGGATCAGGAACCAGGAAGGACGTCAGACAGCCAGGTAATACACAGCTCTCACAAACAGGTCTGAGACAACGCAAGGACAAAGAATACTGAACAGAGGCCCTTTAAATAATAAGTGATGACATCACAATTCTGAGACTGCATCCTGTCTCACATGGATGGTATAAACCAGTCTGGTTTGCAGCACATGGCAAACAAGTCAGGAAAAAACCCTGACAAAACCTTTGGCAATAAGCTTGTACTCCATTTGGATTAGATCCTCTTTAAAGTCCATGTCCATACCTATCTGGTTACCATGCCTTGTCTTTTCATGCTAAGACTTTGCTGCAACTGTATTATTATTATTATTATTATTATTATGTTACCATGCCTAGTTTGTTTATGCTAGGATTATGCTGCAATTTTGTATATATATATATATATATATATATATATATATATATATATATATATATATATATATATATATATATATATTGTAGTTAAAAAAGGAGAGCGCCACACACTGAGAAATGTATATTTTAGTTACTTAGTTGTAATCAACTAAATATTTTATTCCACTAGTATCTAATCACTTGATTAAGGGCTGATTTGCAGCTGTTTTTAGGAACAAGAAAGGTTGTATGAGTATATAAACAGCGTTGTATACAGCAAATATAAACTAGAAATACACAATGTGTAGAAACAAACACTTGCCTAGATTTAGAGTTTTGTCTGTAAAGACCCTGCGGTGCTAATGCTCCTTTTTTTCCAGCGCACCCTTAAGCCAACGTTGGTATTACGAGTTGTCTGAATGGCTGCGTTAGCCTCAGAAAAGGGAGTGTTGAGCATAATTTAGCTCCCCTTCAACCCTCAATACCAACGTTGCTTACGGTAGCGGTAAGCTGGAAAAACGTGCTCCTGCACGATATCCCCATAGGATACAATGGGGCTGAGCTGACTGGAAAAAAACCTAACACCTGCAAAAAAGCAGCGTTCAGCTCCTAACGCATCCCCATTGTTTCCTAGGGGTAAACACTCTCTAAGTCTACACCTAACACCATAACATGAACCCCGAGTCTAAACACCCCTAATCTGCTGCCCCCGCTATCGCTGACACCTGCATTATACTATTAACCCCTAATCTGCCGCTCCGGACACCGCCGCAACCTAAATTATAGCTATGAACCCCTAATCTGCTGCCCCTAACATCGCCGACACCTATATTATATTTATTGCCCCCTAATCTGGCCCCCCCAACGTCGCCGCCACCTACTTACACTTATTAATCCATAATCTGCCGACCGGACCTCGCCGCCACTATAATAAATGTATTAACCCCTAAACCGCCGTACTCCTGCCTCGCAAACACTATAATAAATTGTATTAACCCCTAATCTGCCCTCCCTAACATTGCCGCTACCTACCTACAATTATTAACCCCTAATCTCCCGCCCCCAATGTCGCTGCTACTATAATAAAGTTATTAACCCCTAAACCTAATTCTAACCCTAACCCTAACACCCCCTAACTTAAATATAATTTAAATTAAACGAAATAAATTTACTATCATTAAATAAATTATTCCTATTTAAAACTAAATACTTACCTATAAAATAAACCCTAATATAGCTACAACATAACTAATAGTTACATTATAGCTATTTTAGGATTTATATTTATTTTAAAGACAACTTTGTATTTATTTTAACTAGGTACAATAGCTATTAAATAGTTAATAACTATTTAATAGCTACCTAGTTAAAATAATTACAAAATTACCTGTAAAATAAATCCTAACCTAAGTTACAAATACACCTAACACTACACTATCAATAAATTAATTAAATAAATTACCTACAATTATTTAAACTCAAATACAATTAAATAAACTAAACTATAAAACAAAAACAAACAAACACTAAATTACAGAAAATAAAAACAAATTACAAGAAGTTTAAACTAATTACACCTAATCTAAGCCCCCTAGAACAGCTATAATAGAAAATTATTCTTTAACTATGAAGGGAAAGAATTCAAATTAAAGAATTGTATTAATTGTGATTCAACATATGTGATTTATATGTTAAAATGTAGTTGCAATTTGTATTATATAGGGCATACTACACGCCCCTTCCGGAAAAGAATGTATGAGCATATATATAATATAAAAACAGGCTTTGCTAAACATTCTGTTTCTCGACATTTCAACCAAGTGCATTATAAAGATTCTAAGAGTCTGGAGTTCCTAGGAATAGAGCACATACCGGTGGATAGGAGAAGGGGTGACAGAGAAAGGAGACTAAACCAGAGAGAAACATTCTGGATCCTGAATTTGGACACCTTACAACCGAAGGGACTAAATGAGAATTTTGATTTGGTGTCATTTTTATAAACAAATATATGTTTGAAAATTGTTCTTATTAGCTGTTAGGGCCATTTAGAAGAAATGTTTAAATGGCTATTCAATTAATTATGTAAAAATGGAATAATGGAAAAATGACAGACAATATTAAGCAGTTTCTTTTTAAATTTAAAATAAGATGAATTTTTGAGAAAATGAGTTTTTTTAAGTAATAAGTAAAAAAGAAAAAAGAATGTACTGTACCTTTAAATCCATGAAGTTTGTTAAAATAACATGCAGTTTGATATGCACCTTAGTCATTTGGATACAATATCACTTATCAGTTACTAGTCTTGTATATTTGTTTGCCCAATCCGGCTGGACATGCAAATATAACAACACAAAAATAACTCCAAATTTAACAAGGAATTAAGTAGAAAAGTAACTGCTAAACTAAGAGTATGTATATAAAAATGTTTTAAAAAAAGGTGCAATCAAAAGCATAAGGTTATTTCTAAACGTATATATATATATATATATATATATATATATATATTGTTTTAAAAGGAAAATATGTTAGACCATTGGCCCACACTTGTTTCCCTGTTTCCAGCACCAGAGCATAAGGTCTGTTATATCCTAACTGTTGCAATGTTACAAAATAAGATTGATACTTTGATATACTAAGTGATTACTTTATTGCTACAAGAGATAACACAGACATATATTGCAAATTACTGAACGTGGGACCACTTAAAATTATCGGTATACCGAAAAAAATAAGTTGACTGAATAAAGATATCCTTGAGGGTATAGTTATTTAAAGTCCCACACAGCTTATCTGATAACTTATGCACCACATTTACGTTACTTTGTTGCAATCTTCAGTGGGAGATTATGGCAAGGTATTTAAACACTCACGGGTATTTAACATTCACGTGTATTTA
Organism: Bombina bombina; assembly: GCF_027579735.1. Lineage (NCBI taxonomy): Eukaryota > Metazoa > Chordata > Amphibia > Anura > Bombinatoridae > Bombina > Bombina bombina. Next base: position 1,061,069,082 of record NC_069499.1, read on the forward strand.
TATTCCAACAGTCACAGCTTTGGTTATATTGTAGGTATATGCAGAAAACTGAGTCATTATCACTTATCTCAAACACTCAACTTGTATTGCATGCAAACAATGCCTCACCAGATAGGCTTATAGTACTCCTCCCTGCTTATTATTTCAAGCAAGTTGTGAACGCAGTTTAAACTTATCCTGCACTTACCTTGATTGCAGATCCTCAATGACTTTGCTTTCGTTCCTACTTACAAGACAGCTGTTGTCGGTAACCTCCGTTCCATTCTGCTTCTGTGGCGGTTTCCCATCTGTGAGTGTACCTGCTACTCAACCACTCCTGTGATTCAATATCTCCGGTTGGCAAACAACATAGAGGGTACAGCTGTTACCCTCACAAAAACTGATTGCTTCTAGCTAGTGACGCGCGTTTCACCCTCATTGGTGTATCAAAGAACAGGGCTTCAGTTACCTGACTTTTAAGCCGTACAATTTCTCCGCCCATACAGGTGAAATGAAAACGATACCTTAGTATATATTTATTCATATATCCAATCTTCTATTTGTGTTAGGAGTTATTTAAGTCATAAATATATACATTTTAACATTTATAATATTATGCAATCTTGCAATCGTGTACATTTATAAGAAAAATCAACTAATAATAAATCCAGATTGTTCCAACAGATCATTAATTGTTTGCATGCAATACAAGTTGAGCGTTTGAGATACAATATAACCAAAGCTGTGACTGTTGGAATATAAATACCTGTGAATGTTAAATACCCGTGAGTGTTTAAATACCTTGCCATAATCTCCCACTGAAGATTGCAACAAAGTAACGTAAATGTGGTGCATAAGTTATCAGATAAGCTGTGTGGGACTTTAAATAACTATACCCTCAAGGAACTATACCCTCAACTGATGTTTTTGGGTATACCGATAATTTTAAGTGGGCCCACGTTCAGTAATTTGCAATATATGTCTGTGTTATCTCTTGAAGCAATAAAGTAATCACTTACGGCTAGATTTAGAGTTTTGTCGGTAACGACCCGCGAATCTAACGCTGGCTTTTTCTGGCCGCACCTTTAAAATAACTCTGGTATTGAGAGTCCACAGAATGGCTGCGTTAGGCTCCAAAAAAGGAGCGTAGAGCATATTTAACGCAACTTCAACTCTCGATACCAGAGTTGCTTACGGACGCGGCCAGCCTCAAAAACGTGCTCGTGCACGATTCCCCCATAGGAAACAATGGGGCTGTTTGAGCTGAAAAAAACCTAACACCTGCAAAAAAGCCGCGTTCAGCTCCTAACGCAGCCCATTGTTTGCTATGGGGAAACACCTAACACCCTAACATGTACCCCGAGTCTAAACACCCCTAACCTTACACTTATTAACCCCTAATCTGCCGCCCCCGCTATCGCTGACCCCTGTATATTATTTTTAACCCCTAATCTGCCGCTCCATAAACCGCCGCTACTTACATTATCCCTATGTACCCCTAATCTGCTGCCCCTAACACCGCCGACCCCTATATTATATTTATTAACCCCTAATCTGCCCCCCACAACGTCGCCTCCACCTGCCTACACTTATTAACCCCTAATCTAATAAAAAATATAAAATAGGGGTCGGCGATGTTAGGGGCAGCAGATTAGGGGTACATAAGTATAACGTAGGTGGCGGTCGGCAGATTAGGGGTTAAAAAAATTTAATCGAGTGTCGGCGATGTGGGGGGGCCTCGGTTTAGGGGTACATAGGTAGTTTATGGGTGTTAGTGTACTTTAGAGTACAGTAGTTAAGAGCTTTATTAACTGGCGTTAGCCCAGAAAGCTCTTAACTACTGACTTTTTTCTGCGGCTGGAGTTTTGTCGTTAGATTTCTAACGCTCACTTCAGACACGACTCTAAATACCGGAGTTAGAAAGATCCCATTGAAAAGATAGGATACGCAATTGACGTAAGGGGATCTGCGGTATGGAAAAGTCGCGGCTGAAAAGTGAGCGTTAGACCCTTTTTTGAATGACTCCAAATACCGGCGGTAGCCTAAAACCAGCGTTAGGAGCCTCTAACGCTGGTTTTCACGGCTACCGCCAAACTCCAAATCTAGGCCTTAGTTTATCAATGTATCGATCTTATTTTGTAACATTGCAACAGTATAGAATTGTTTAAGTTGTTTAGGAGGCTTTAGGGCACCCTATTTAGTGGCTGTTATTATCACAAAAAATAGTTAGGATATAATAGACCTTATGCTCTGGTGCTGGAAACAGGGAAACAAGTGTGGGCCAATGGTCTAACATATTTTCATTTTTCTTAAAACAATTCATGCTCTTTTTCCCCCCGAGCACAACTTTTCCTGATAAATACTAAATAATCAGGGGATTTGAATTGAGCGGGTCACAGACATTTGAGTAGTGCAATTAGTTGCTATCTTAAAACCATATATATATATATATATATATATATATATATATCTCATGTACTGTATATGCCTTTGTTATTTGCGGTGTATGTTATTATTATTTTACATTTTCCTTTTTTTTGTGTGACTTTATTAAGAGAATATTTGTATATAATAAAGCTATAATTTGTAATTTTTTTTATTGTTACTCTATTATGAGAATATATGTATATAGTAGAGCTATGCCTTTAATAACACTTAAGAACACATAAGTATTTGAAGACTTAAAAAGGTGATGCTCTCACTCAGTAGAAGCCTATTGGTCATTTAGGCAAGTGCTGTCTGTTATATAGGAGCGATTGACTCTGTCAGTTACACCTGAGGAAGGGGCGTGGCCCTGAAACTAGTAGTGGTAACGTATACACAGAGTCTGGCCAGGCAAGTGTTTGCAGTTTCTCTCGCTCTTCATTTATCAGAGTACTATATGATTTTTAGTTTTTTTTAAAAGGTTTTTATACTTGTGATTTAATACTGCATATTAGTATGTTGTAAAATTGTATATTGTATGAAAGTGGGGACAATAGTTCTCCATTTCATCTCAAAAACTTTAATTTGCCCTCCATTGTGCAAATAGTTTTTTAACCTATGTGCTAGGACTATATACAATAGCAACATTTAATACTATTGCTTTGTGAATAGGTGTATGTTATATATTTTTAAATGTTCTAAGACATGGTTTGTCAGTAAAATAAAGTGTTTTTTTCTACACATTGTGTATTTTTAGTTTATATTTGCTGCATACAACGCTGTTTATATACTCTCATATATATATATATATATATATATATATATATATATATATATATATATATATATATATATATATATATGCCACCTTCATTCCTATATGTAAATATACATATTGCATTGGTGCTTTCTTTTGATGTGTATAACGTGTTCTGAATCGTGGTAACAGTATCTACATTACTATTTAGTATTTTTTTTTATATATATTCTGGTATTATACACAGGACATTTGAACCTATATGTAAATATCATAACTAAAGTCCTTATATAAGGCTTATATATTGTAGCTGGACATCTGAATTTGTTTAGTAGCCCAGTGCTTACATTAAGCACAGCTAGTACCTTTTAGATTTTAGATGTTAGATATTGGATATCAGATTTTGTCCTATTCTGTCTGTATGTAAGTGATGTATATGCACTTTGATCTGTGTAAAACAATTCACTAGAGAATAGTATACTTAAATGTTAGTTCTTATTTTCTAAGCGGTGTGTTTTTATAATTAATGAGTAGACAATGCATGGCTTTTCATATACTCAAATAGTTACTGTGTGCCAGATAGACTAGGCTATGATTACGGTTTCTGCCGAAAGGCGTAAGCCAATCTGACAACAAGCACCATTTTGCTCCTCCATGGACTCGTTTTTTAACCTGTGTAAATAAAGAATTTTGGTTTTATGCGCAGACCGATCTTCTTTTGTTTTCCTTCACTTCTTATACAATCTAATATCATGCCAAACAGGGCTTTCATGGCTAACAAAACCACATCCTCTTTCCCTGCACCACTTCTCTAACAAAGAGTTAAATTCTGTTATACGCTGCATTCTTCCTACTTCCTGTCCATACACAGATAAAAATGCAGAAAAAGACAGATGCAGCCACATGATCTAAACAATTTCCTAGTTTAAAAATCTTATTTTGCACAGGAACAACATAATTGCTAGCCAGATCATTTGTACCTAGGTGAACAATAACATCTAACTCCCAGTCTTTTCTAGATTACTTAAATCTCTGTTAGCAGTAGCACCTGGAAGGCATCTAACCTCTCACAGATCTTTAAATGGAGTCACCTATTAGCAATGTCTTACAGAAATGTACATTTGCAGCTCTTACCTTGGTTTTCTTGTTTGCAGATTCAGACACCAGAAACTCAGACCTCAAAGTTACACTGTCAGATGAAGTATTAGAAGAAATAGAAGAAGAGTTTGAAGGGTCAGTATATGGTATATTTTTCTCCTATGGTGTGTCCCCATTGATCTAGAAAATTGCCTAAAACCCTAATAAGTCACAATTAAGGGAGATAAGGTCAAATACTCAGAGTTTTTAAAAAGCTTTTCAAATGATACAAAAGTTGCAGGTTGAAATAATTTAAAATATTTAGGACTAGATTACAAGTGGAGCTCTAAATATCGCTTGTGCCTTCAGCTAGTAAAAACTTTTATTTCATATACAAAGGTAAACCCAAAGGAGCAATTTCCCATACATTTTAGACACAGTAGCTGGTATAACAAGTCATTGGAAACATAGGGCTCATTTCAATTAAGCTTTGCAATGTGGGAGGGGATTAATAGGAGTTAATTAGTAACAGATACTGTACCTATTATATAAATCTCAGCAGATATATTATATATCAATACTATATGGTAGCTTTATAATTTTTAAGATACGTGTCTGTTGTGGGTTCTTAAAGAGCAGAACTAAACAACTAGAAATACTAATTGTACAAGGAGATACATTTAGGATTGATAGTAAAGAATAGCACAAAAGTAATACATTTCAAACTCCCATTATTAATGTGGATATAGGAATACTCTATATATTAAAATGTTCCGCATCATTCATACTTTAAATCTTTATTCATACAACTAGGAACAAACATACACACAGTAGTAGCCAGATAGATTTAAAAACACTTAAACCCAGTCAAATGGGATAAATTCCGTAAGCAACAATATATATATTACACCTAGTGCCCATAAGAAAATGGTTATCAAATAGACTAAGCCCTTACAATCCGAGGGCTAAATTACTTGTAAATATTATTAAGTAAATGGTGGGCACCAGGTATCAACTTAGATTAGTAAGCACTAAGATTCTTTTTTTAACATGGGTAAGCAGTTAAAAGCGACAGACAGGAGAGAGCAAACTTCTCCTGCTGGACCCCTGACGCGCGTTTCACAGAACAAGGAGATACATTTAGGATTGATAGAAAAGAATACCACAAAAGTAATACATTTCAATCAATCCTAAATGTATCTCCTTGTACAATTAGTATTTCTAGTTGCTCATTTCAATTAAGTTGTTAAAAATGAATTTGAAAACCCAGTAAAAAGCATGTAAAACAAATTATTCTAAAATTCAAATGAATTGGAATATAATCCATGGCTGACTTTTTGCTTGTTTCCATTGAGCTGTAAAAAATTGAGCCACAGGCTATTGAAGTTGCCAACTTAGGCTCTAGTTATCTTCAGTCTACAGTATATGGTTAAATATTCAGGTAAAGTTACTGTGCAACCATGGTAAACCATAGTGACATTTTTTCACCTACTGTGTGTGTATATCCTATATTATAAAAGACAAGTGTTTGTCTGAAGCCGTCATGCGCAGTACAGACAAACACTTGGCCTTAAATTCTATTCTCCCGCACCTCGGCATAGCTGACAGCTGACAGATTGGGAGCGCGAGGTACACAGCATACAAGCAGCTGTGAGATAGGGAGCGCGAGCTACTCAACAGCCGTGAGGTCTGCTGCGTGAGAAGCGGCAACGCGCTCCCCAGACCTCACAGCTGTTTGTGGCCTATGGGAGCGTCGCGAGGGGCGTGACCGGGCGTCGCGAGGGGCGTGGCCGGGCGGGTGTTGCCGCGATGGGGCGTGGCTGGGCGGGGTCCCGCGAAGACAGAGCCAGAGAGGGAGCAGGAGGGGGGGGGCAGAGAGCCAAAGAGAAGGGGGGGGGCAGAGAGCCAAAGAGAAGGGGGGGGCAGAGAGCCAAAGAGAAGAGGGGGGGGGCAGAGAGCCAAAGAGAAGAGGGGGGGGCAGAGAGCCAAAGAGAAGAGGGGGGGGGCAGAGAGCCAAAGAGAAGGGGGGGGGGCAGAGAGCCAAAGAGAAGAGGGGGGGGCAGAGAGCCAAAGAGAAGGGGGGGGGCAGAGAGCCAAAGAGAAGGGGGGGCAGAGAGCCAAAGAGAAGGGGGGGGCAGAGAGCCGAAGAGAAGGGGGGGGGGAGAGAGAGCCAAAGAGAAGGGGGGGCAGAGAGCCAAAGAGAAGGGGGGGGCAGAGAGCCAAAGAGAAGGGGGGCAGAGAGCCAAAGAGAAGGGGGGGGGGAGAGCCAAAGAGAAGGGGGGGGAGAGAGAGCCAAAGAGAAGGGGGGGAAGAGAGCCAAAGAGAAGGGGGGGGAGAGCCAAAGAGAAGGGGGGGGTGAGCCAAAGAGGGGGGAGAGAGAGAGCCAAAGAGGGAAAAGAGCCAAAAAAGGAGAGAGAGCCAAAGAGGGGGGAGAGAGAGCCAAAGAGGGGGGAGAGAGAGCCAAAGAGGGGGGAGAGAGAGCCAAAGAGGGGGGAGAGAGAGAGCCAAAGAGGAAAGAGAGCCAAAGAGGAGAGCAAAAGAGGGGAGAGAGCCAAAGAGGGGGGAGAGAGAGCCAAAGAGGGGGGGGGCAGAGCCAAAGAGGGGGGGGGAGAGCCAAAGAGGGGGGGGAGAGAGCCAAAGAGGGGGGGAGAGCGCCAAAGAGGGGGGAGAGAACAAAAGAGGGGGGAGAGAGCCGGGGAGGGGAGAGCAAAAGAGGGGGGGGGGAGAGCCAAAGAGGGGGGGAGCCAAAGGGGAGGGGGGAGCCAAAGGGGAGGGGAGAGCCAAAGAGGGGGGAGAGAGAGAGAGCCAAAGAGGGGGGAGAGAGAGCCAAAGAGGGGGGAGAGAGAGCCAAAGAGGGGGGAGAGAGAGCCAAAGAGGGGGGAGAGAGAGCCAAAAGGGGGGGGGAGCCAAAGAGGGGAGAGAGAGAGCCAAAGAGGAGAGAGAGCAAAAGAGGGGGGGAGAGAGCCAAAGAGGGGGGGGAGAGCCAAAGAGGGGGGAGAGAGAGCAAAAGAAAGGATGGAGAGAGCAAAAGAGGGGAGAGAGAGAGCAAAAGAGGGGAGAGAGAGAGCAAAAGAGGGGAGAGAGAGAACAAAAGAGGGGAGAGAGAGAACAAAGGAGAGGGGGGAGAGAAAGCAAAAGAGAGGGGGGAAAGAAAGCAAAAGAGAGGGGGGAAGAGAGAGCAAAAGAAAGGGGGGGAGAGAGCAAGGGGTGGGACCGCTGTTCTGAAAAAAATGGCCTGTGTACACGGGCTTTAGTACTAGTATATATATATATATATATATATATATATATATATATATATATATATATATATATATATATATATATATATATATATATATAATTTTTTTTTTTTTTTTTCTCTATAGTTCAAAAGTGGTAGTTCCAATCACTCACTGTTCAGTACACATGCCTGGGTGCGTAGAAGCATATTACAACAATCTTTGGGAATGAAGAGGCACTCACAGGTCTTGATTTTTCAAAAATATTCAACGTTTAATAGTTCAGTATTGGTTCAGATCAACGTTTTGATCCATAGCAGGATCTTTCTCAAGACCAATTATTTTAAATCTTGCCACAAAAGTATGTCTCCAATTCTGTGTGTCCTTGGATGTAAGAAGACATCAATAAAAAAAATTACTTTGAATCTGACTTGTTCTCTTGTTTTGATTTTTGTTTTGTTTTTTCATTTCAGAATTTATCAGGATTCATGGGTGTTGTTCCTTGCTTAAACAAACTTGATTGTGCAATATGCAGACAAAATCTGAGGACTATATTTGAAATCACTTCAACATTTGTTTTGAAAAACTGCATATCGTTCTTTTACTACCCTTTTGCTCTATTTGTTTTAATTAGAGGCATTTTTGGGTAAGAAAAATAGCAGGGAGGGCAGCATATATTTAACTGTCTATAGATTGTATCAACAGATGGAATAAAAAGCCATTCCAGTTTGAAACCACCTAAGGGGTTGTATGAAGCTATTTGCAATTTGAAAACATTGAGCATGGAAGATTGACAATAAATTGTATTCTCACTATCCTATCCTCTCTTGCGGCTAGATTATGAGTTTTGCGTTATGAGAGGCTCGGTACTAAATTGCAAGTTATTTCCACCGCTCACCTCCCTATAACGCTACTATTACAGGTTTGCAAAAACCTGGCAGTGGCAGGCAAAATGTGAGCGTTGAGCAAAATTGAGCTCCATAACGCACTCCAATACCAGTGCTGCTTTGAGCTGGTTTTACATGCTCGTGCATGATTTCCCAATAGACATCAATGTGGAGAGCCGGTTGAAAAAAGCCTAACACCTGCAATAAAGGAGCAAAAAGCTCCGTTACGCAGCCCCATTGATTTCTATGGGGAAAGAAAATGTATGTTTACACCTAACACCCTAACATAAATCCCGAGTCTAAACACCCCTAATCTGCCGCCCCCGACATTGCCGCCACCTACATTATATTTATTAACCCCTAATCTGCCGCCCCGACATCGCCGACACCTACACTTATTAACCCCTAATCTGCCGCCCCAACATCGTCGACACCTACATTATATTTATTAACCCCTAACCCTAACACCCCTATCTTAAATATAATTAAAATAAATCTAAATAAAAATTACTATCATTAACTAAATTCCTATTTAAAACTAAATACTTACCTGTAAAATAAATCCTAACATAGCTACAATATAACCAATAGTTACATTGTAGCTATCTTAGGATTTATTTTTATTTTACAGGTAAGTTTGTATTTATTTTAACTAGGTAGAATAGTTAGTAAATAGTTATTAATTATTTACTAACTACCTAGCTAAAATAAAAATTTTCCTGTAAAATAAAACCTAACCTGTCTTACACTAACACCTAACCTTACACTATAATTAAATAAATTACATTAATTAAATACAATTAACTAAATTACAAAAAAAAACAAACACTAAATTACACAAAATAAAAAAGAAATGATCAAATATTTAAACTAATTACACCTAATCTAATAGCCCTATCAAAATAAAAAAAAACCTAGCCTAAACTAAACTACCAATAGCCCTTAAAAGGGCCTTTTGCGGGGCATTGCCCCAAAGAAATCAGCTCTTTTACCTGTAAAAAAAAAATACAAACACCCCCCAACAGTAAAACCCACCACCCACACAACCAAACCCCCCAAATTAAAACCTATCTAAAAAAACCTAAGCTCCCCATTGCCCTGAAAAGGGCATTTGGATGGGCATTGCCCTTAAAAGGGCATTTAGCTCTTTTTCAGCCCAAACCCTAAAGTAAAAATAAAACCCACCCAATAAACCCTTAAAAAAACCTAACACTAGCCCCCGAAGATCCACTTACAGTTTTTGAAGACCCGACATCCATCCTCAACGAAGCGGCAGAAGTCCTCAGTGAAGCCGGCAGAAGTCTTCATCCAAGCCGTCTTCATCCAGATGGCATCTTCTATTTTCATCCATCCGGCACGGAGCGGCTCCATCTTCAAGACATCCGGCGCGGAGCATCCTCTTCTTCCGATGGCTAACGAAGAATGAAGGTTCCTTTAAGGGACGTCATCCAAGATGGCGTCCCTTGAATTCTAATTGGCTGATAGAATTCTATCAGCCAATCGGAATTAAAGGTGAAAAAATCTTATTTGCTGATGCGTTATGGAAGTCCCATTGAAAAAGGACTTTTTGAAAGCTGCGGTAGTTACATTGCGTTACGGCCAAAAAAGTGTGTGGTACAGATATTCTGACAAGACTCGTAATACCAGCGGTAGTGAAAAAGAGCCTTAACGCTGCTTTTTCACTCATAACACAAAACTCGTAATCTAGTCGTTGGTTCTTTACAAATCAAAGCTAAATATAATACTATTAATTGTTTAATATCTATCTCTGCACAGATTTCGAATATTGCTTTATTGCTTGTTAGGATTTAACATCTCTGCATGGATTAGGATAAATGCAATTTCTTTATGCTCATTTTGTTTGGGTTGAGGTTATCTTAACCGGCACCCAGTACAAAATACCTGTGAAGTCAACACAGTACAACGCCACTGAAATGCCACGTGGATAAATGTATTTTCTTAGCAATAACTACAGTATCCCACAAAAGTGAGTACACCCCTCACATTATTGTAAATATTTTATTATATCTTATCATGTGACAACACTGAAGAAATGACACTTTGCTACAATGTAAAGTAGTGAGTGTACAGCCTGTATAACAGTGTAAATTTGCTGTCCCCTCAAAATAACTCAGCACACAGCCATTAATGTCTAAACCGTTGCAACAAAAGTGAGTACACCCCTAAGTGGAAATATCCAAATTGGACCCATATAGCCATTTTCCCTCCCCGGTGTCATGTGACTCGTTAGTGTTACAAGGTCTCAGGTGTGAATGGGGAGCAGGTTTTTTAAATTTGGTGTTATGACTCTCACACTCTCTCATACTGGTCACTGGAAGTTCAACATGGCACCTCATGGCAAAGAACTCTCTGAGGATCTGAAAAAAAGAATTGTTGCTCTACATAAAGATGGCCTAGGCTATAAGAAGATTGCCAAGACCCTGAAACTGAGCTGCAGCACGGTGGGCAAGACCATACAGTGGTTTCACAGGACAGGTTCCACTCAGAACAGGCCTCGCCATGGTCGACCAAAGAAGATGAGTGCACATGCTTAGCGTCATATCCAGAGGTTGTCTTTGAGAAATAGATGTATGAGTGCTGCCAGCATTGCTGCAGAAGTTGAAGGGGTGGGGGCAGCCTGTCAGTGCTCAGACCATACGCTGCACACTGCATCAAATTAGTCTGCATGGCTGTCGTCCCAGAAGGAAGCCTCTTCTGAAGATGATGCACAAGAAAGCCTGCAAACAGTTTGCTGAAGACAAGCAGACTAAAGACATGGATTACTGGAACCATGTCCTGTGGTCCGATGAGACCAAGATAAACTTATTTGGTTCAGATGGAGTCAAGCATGTGTGGCAGCAACCAAGTGAGGAGTAAAAAGGCAAGTTTGTCTTGACTACAGTCATGCATGGTGGTGGGAGTGTCATGGTCTGGGCCTGAATGGATGCTGCCGGCACTGGGGAGCTACAGTTCATTGAGAGAACCATGAATGCCAACATGTAATGTGACATACTGAAGCAGACCATGATCCCCTCCCTTCGGAGACTGGGCCGCAGGGCAGTATTCCAACATAATGACCCCAAACACACCTCTACGATGACCATTGCCTTACTAAAGAAGCGGAGGGTAAAGGTGATGGACTGGCCAAGCATGTCTCCAGACCTAAACCCTATTAAGCATCTGTGGGGCATCCTCAAATGGAATGTGGGGGAGCTCAAGGTCTCTAACATCCACCAGCTCTGTGATGTCGTCATGGAGGAGTGGAAGAGGACTCCAGTGGTAACCTGTGGAGCTCTGGTTAACTCCATGCCCAAGAGGGTTAAGGCAGGTCTGGAAAATAATGGTGGCCACATAAAATATTGGCATTTCCACTTAAGGGTGTACTCACTTTTGTTGCCAACGGTTCAGACATTAATGGCTGTGTGTTGAGTTATTTTGAGGGGACAGCAAATTTACACTTATACAGGCTGTACACTCACTACTTTACATTTAAGCAAAGTGTAATTTCTTCAGTGTTACATGAAAAGATATAATTAAATATTTACAATAATGTGAGGGGTGTACTCGCTTTTTTGGAATACTGTAGTTGATTGAGATGGCCTCAAATTTTAAAACATTGTAATGCACAATGCAAGACATTTTGCAAGGCTTTTTAAATAGATTGATATAGACCCCTGTAAATTTATCTGTAACTCAGGAAACACTATTTTATTCATATTTTTAATTTTAAAATGTACCTGAAACACATCTACGAGCAAATGAAGCAATTGTTACACTAACTTTCTAAAACCTCATGTTCATATTACTCTGAAAACAGAGGTAGAAAATATAATATATCTGGATGCAAGAAAATGACCTCAATAAGATCAAAAAATTAAATTAGTACCTGGTTTGTAGGTTCCATTTTAATTGCAGTGATTATTCCATGACAGTGTCCCTTCAACTTTAAAAGAAAAAAAAAACCTTTGTTCTGTTTTATGTTGCTGCCCAGATTTTAATAAAAGGACCTTGAGGCTTCGATCATTTATAAAAGGTTTTCTTTTTTTTTCAACTGAATTTACATTCTACAAATAGAACTGAAATAAATCTACACGCACTTTGCATAAACTATTCATATACGCCCCTATACCACTCTCCCTAGTGCTGCTTAAATCAAGACTCAAATGCAATTGAATGCTGTGCTCTCAGCTATTTTAATTTCCATCTGCTTTTTACTACATTTATTTTACATTCTTTCTTGTCTTGGTGGAAGAACATGTCCTGTATATCTGTAAACCACTGTAATAAATTTAATAAGATTTTATAGCTGTCCCAGTAAAATAGTTTTTCTACATTTTCTTCCACTGCAGAACTCATTTCGTCTTTGTTTCATTTTTTTCCATTATATTCTATAAAATAAAACAAAACAAAAAACTAACATCGCTCATTGTTCCATCTAAACAACAGCTTCCTTGTAGTGTTAGCTGACTGATGACAATAGGGTCAACAGATTTTATAAATCAAGCTTAATCATGCTTACTGTACGTTCAAACCCTGAATAGCAGACAGATTACATTTTTTATGTTGATATGAAAATAAAATATGTGTCCAATAATCTGGGTAGCAGAGGGCATAGGACTCTTTCAATCTGACTTCAACCAGCTCAGTTTGCATCAGTGGTTTTGATTAATAGAAGTTTGGGAAGCTGAAAATGAGGCTCTCTGTGAATGTGAGATCATGTTCGAAGTTTACTGAGCCTCAAGCTACCTGCCTTTCAGGGTGTATTGCTTATGGGGGTTCCTGAGATAAGCATCCATAGTTATTTTTATGGGCATCTGTAGGGAGGGGGCAAGATGGGGCAAATGCCTCACCCTCCACCACTGGAATTTTGCCTATTTCCTTTATTGAGGTTTAGGCAGACCTAATGCAACTCCAGAAGTAACTGTTCCTCACCCAGATTGTCATGCAGGAACTAGGATGCTGTTAGGCCAAATCCTTATTTGCAGAATTGTAGTAAGTAGTGCAGCAAGAAGTTACAATAAGAGTTTGCTGGCGTGTGTTTACAGATGTTGTAAGATATAATTAATAATATATAGCAACTTTATTTTATATATATCTTCCCTGATCTTATATTATTTATAGACGCTGGTACTGCTATCAGGAGCTACTGATTGGCTGTGCGTCTCTGTTTCCTGTTGCTTTGACCGGTGCATTGCTAATATTCCCTCCTCCCTACTTTGCTCAAGTAGCAGCTCACTATCCCTAGCAGCTATGAGCTACTGAAAGATTCAGACAAACATTAGAGCTACATTCTTGCACAGACTCTAAAATAAGAGAGGTTTTAGCAGGCTGAGTAGTAAAGAAAGCATCACGCTGATATACTTTGTGCTGTGTCTATTTGCTACATATGGGTCATGCTACATCCTTTCTCAGACTTAGTTATCAGGAAGTTTGACCCTCTGGATCATCCCTGCTCTACCTGGCTCATTGTATCACTATAGTTTGCCAAGCAGAGAAAAATATTTTCTATACTCAATATTAAATATAAGAAAAAAACTTTAAATCTTACTTGTGTGCTGCTGTTTTGCTATTTAACTTCTCCAGGACTACTGATATTCTGCAAAATATGTGCCTTAATCAGCAAGTGCAAATATCACTAATCTAAGAAAGTTTGCTATAACAGAAAGACACCTGAAGAGTAGAATGGTGATCGCCGTAACGCAACCCCATTGATGTGAATGGAGAAATGAAAGTTACATTTAAACCTAACACCCTAGCATAAACCCCAAGTCTTAACACCCTTAATCCGCCGCCCCCGACATTGCTGACACCTAAATAAAGTTATTAACCCCTAATCTGCTGCCCCCAACATCGCCGATACCGAAATTAACTTATTAACCCCTAATCTGCCACTCCCAACATCGCTGCCACTAATAAAAGTTATTAACCCCTATTCCGCCGCTCCCCAACATTGCCGCGACTATAATAAAGTTATTAACCACTATTCCCCCGCACCCCAACAGCGCCAACACTATAATAAAGATATTAACCCCTAAACCTCTGGCCTCACACATCACAGCCACTAAATAAACCTATTAACCCCTAAACCGCCAGCCTCACACATCGCAAAAACTAACGCCTAGATTACGAGTTTTGACGGTAAAAACTTGCGGAGTTAACGCTCCTTTTTTTCCCAGCGCTCCCCTAAGCCAACGCTGGTATTACGAGTTTTCTGAATGGCTGCGTTAGCCTCAGAAAAGTGAGCGTTGAGCAAAATTTAGCTCCACTTCTAACCTCAATACAAGCGTTGCTTACGGTAGCGGTAAGCTGGAAAAACGTGCACGATTTCCCCACTAACGACGAATTAAGGTTCCTTTAAATGACGTCATCCAAGATGGCATCCCTCGAATTCCGATTGGCTGATAGGATTCTATCAGTCAATCGGAATTAAGGTAGGAAAAATCTGATTGGTTGATTTAATCAGCCAATCGGATTGAAGTTCAATCCGATTGGCTGATTGGATCAGCCAATAGAATGCGACGTCAATTCTATTGGCTGATCCAATCAGCCAATCGGATTGAACTTCAATCCGATTGGCTGATTGGTTGATTTAATCTGATTTTTCCTACCTTAATTCCGATTGGCTGATAGAATCCTATGGATGACGTCATTTAAAGGAACCTTCATTCGTCGTTAGTCATCGGGAAGAAGAGGATGCTCCACGTCGGATGTTTTGAAGATGGACCCGCTCTGCGCCGGATGGATGAAGATAGAAGATGCCGCTTAGATGAAGACTTCTGCTGAATGAAGGACCTCTTCTGCCCCGATCGGATGAAGACTTCTGCCAGTCTTGATGTCCTCTTCTGGCACATCGGTGCCCGGCTGGGTGAACACGGCTCAAGGTAGGGTGGTCTTCAATGGGGTAGTGTAAGGTTTTTTTTTTTTTTACAGGTAAAAGAGCTGATTACTTTGGGGCAATGCCCCACAAAAAGCCCTTTTAAGGGCTGGTAAAAGAGCTGATTACTTTTGTAATTTAATATAGGGTAGGGAATTTTATTATTTTGGGGGGCTTTCTTATTTTATTAGGGGGCTTAGATTAGGTGTAATTAGATTCAAATTCTTGTAATACTTTTTTTTAATTTAGTGTTTGCCTTTTTTGTAATATAGTTTAGTTTATTTAATTGTATTTTAGTTTAGATCATTGTAGGTAATTTATTTAATTAATTTATTGATAGTGTGGTGTTAGGTGTATTTGTAACTTAGGTTAGGATTTATTTTACAGGTAATTTTGTAATTATTTTAACTAGGTAGCTATTATATAGTTATTAACTATTTAATAGCTATTGTACCTAGTTAAAATAAATACAAAGTTGCCTATAAAATAAATATAAATCCTAAAATAGCTACAATGTAATTATTAATTATATTGTAGCTATTTTAGGGTTAATTTTATAGGTAAGTATTTAGTTTTAAATAGGAAAAATTTATTTAATTATAGTAAATTTATTTAGATTTCTTTAAATTATATTTAACTTAGGGGGGTGTTAGGGTTAGGGTTAGACTTTGGTTTTTGGGGTTTATAACTTTATTATAGTAGCAGCGACGTTGGGGGTGGCAGATTAGGGGTTAATAATTGTAGGTAGGTGGCGGCGATGTTAGGTGGTTTGGTGTTTGCAAGGTGGGAGTGCGGCGGTTTAGGGGTTAATACATTTATTATAGTGGCGGCGATGTCCGGTCAGCAGATTAGGGATTAGTAAGTGTAGGTAGGTGGCGGTGACGTTGGGGGGGGCAGATTAGGGGTTAATAAATATAATGTAGGTGTCGGCGATGTTAGGGGAAGCAGATTAGGGGTTCATAGCTATAATGTAGGTGGCGGCGGTGTCCGGTCGGCAGATTAGGGGTTAAATAATTTTATTATAGGGTTTGCGATGTGGGGGGCCTCAGTTTAGGGGTTCATAGGTAGTTTATGGGTGTTAGTGTACTTTGTAGCACTGTAGTTAAGAGCTTTATGTTCCGGCCTTAGCCCATAAATCTCTTAACTACTGACTTTTTTATGCGGTAGGAGTCTTGGAGGTAGAGGCTGTACCGCTCACTTCTTCCAAGACTCGTAATACCGGTGTTCAGAAAATCCCATTAAAAATATAGGATACGCAATTGACGTAAGGGTATTTGCGGTAGCCAAAAGTCGCGGAAGAAAAGTGAGCGGTACACCTGTACCTGCCATACTCGTAATACCAGCGTAAATGAATCTATTAACCCCTAAACCTAACAACCCCTAACAAAAACAATTACACCTGATAGCCCTATAAAAATAAAAAAGCCCCCCCCAAATAAAACCCCCCTAACCTACAATAAATTACCAATAGCCCTTAAAAGGGCCTTTTGTAGGGCATTGCCCTAAAGAAATCAGCTCTTTTACCTGTAAAAAAATACAAAGACCCCCCAAACAGTAAAACCCATCACCCAACCAACCCCCAAAAATAAAAAACCTAACTCTAACAAAAACCTAAGCTACCCATTGCCCTGAAAAGGGCAATAAAAAGGGCATTTGATTGGGAATTGACCTTAAAAAGGCATTTAGCTATTTTGCATTCAAATCAGCCAATAGAATTTCAGTAACTCTCATGCTATTGGCTGATTTGAACAGCCATTAGGATTTCAGTAGCTCTCATCCTATTGGCTGATTTGAATTTTAAAAATAGGAATGCAAGGGACGCCATTTTGAAAAGGCTCCCTTGCATGGAAGATTCAGTGTACGGCGTGATCGTATGAAGAGGATGGATGTCTTGAAGGATGGACCCGCTCCGCGCTGCCGGTATCAAGATAGAAGATGACACCTAGATGGCAGAAGACCTCGCCCCCTGGATGAAGACTTCTCACCGCCTGGACTTCAAAAACTGTAAGTGGATGGTCGGGGGTAAGTGTTAGTTTTTTTTTTTTAACATTTTTTGGGTGGGCTTTTTTTTTAGATTAGGGTTTGGGCTTTCTTTAAAGAGCTAAATGCACTTTTAAGGGCAATGCCCATGCAAATGCCCTTTTCAGGGCAATGGGTATCTTAGGCTTTTTTTAGAGTTATGTAGACAAGTGGTTGTTCCACTGGCTTGTGAGTATCCGCGCTGCTATCGGTGACTGAAAGAAATCAAGAAATTTACTCTCACCTCTGTTCGTCTCATCCGTCTTACCCCTCCCGTTGGGTCTCTCTGCTCTATCCCTCTGCTCTGTGGCGGTTGCGGGATTCTTCCAATGGCGTCTGACGTCACTCCCTCGTGACTGATCCTGACCAATGGGGGGCAGACTTAGCGAACAGTCGTCCAGGCAACTGTCAGTTTACACCGGTCTTGGCAGCAGAAAAAATTGCAGGTAAATTCCCGTAGCTCCCTTGGGCAAACCCGGGCCACACACCCAGTAGCAGCACACAAAAGGCCCTCACCTTGGCCGAAATTTTCAAAAATGTACAAGAATTGCCGCTTGGGTAAAAATGTGAAAGCTTTATTCAATCAATAAAATCCTTATTGCTAACGTGCAGTAAACTTTAAATAGAAACGATTCGTCACAGAATTAGGCCAGCCTGACGCATTTCGGCTCTTATGCCTTATTCATAGACTACATTTGCTCAATCTTCCTGTGGGGCTTTAAATGCCCCCTCACAATCTCATTGGTTGCCTACTACTGTGAGTTTTCATTCTCCTCCCTCTTGCTTGTCTATCATTGGTTACTATAAGTATCTCCCAACACACCTCTAGATACAATCCCCTTCTCGGTCTTGTCTAATCAACAGCTGAATATTTCAGCTGTATGTTAACTCTTTGCACTCATTTTAGTCTGATGCCTCTTGCATCCAGAGAGCTGCGTAATGCAATCATTATTTATAAGCTTCGGGACAAATACTGTGTATTAGGCTATAGAAACTACTCTGTTTATTGAGCTGCACCTTTATTTATTTGTGCAAATTTAATTTGGTTGCTCAATGCCTACTCACTGTTTTGTCTCGAATATTAGCGATTCTTGGAGTGCTTGTTAACACTTATATTAGCTAAGGATTTTCTTGAGTGTAAATGGATAACAATTTAGTTCATCAATTTCTCGTGCAAAATTATTCATATTTCATTTGGTCATGGAGACAGAAGCAACCCACCACATATCTAGATGTGTATCAGTGTTTTACTTATAATGGTTATTGTACTGTAGTCAGGTATGCACCTGTCCCCATGTCCAAAATTATTATTCCCAGAAATTTATTACATCATCTTTGATGTTAAGACCTGCTGGTCTGCTTGTACTCAATGTGAAAATCCAGTATGCCTCTCTACGGAACAGTTCATTTGTCTTATTACCTTCTCTGGGTTGTTTGTCTATCACATCTATTACGGTCCATTTGAGGGCACTAACATCTCCCTGATGGACACTCAAAAAATGTTTGGCCACTCCAGTAGGGGTCCTCTCTTTATCAATATCGTTAAGGTGCTCCCTAATTCTTGCTCGTACCTCCCTAGAGGTGCACCCCACGTATTGTAGTCTGCACTGCTGGTATGTCACCAAATACACTGCATATTCGGTTCTACAGTTTGTACACTTTTGACATTCATAAACCTTATGCGTCTGTGAGGATTGAAATACCTTACTGACTATTGTATATTTGTAAGCTGTACAATTCCCTGTGCCACATCTATAGTGCCCTTTACAGCTTAACCAGCTACTCTCCTTCTTTGGTTTTTTCAACATACTGGGTGATATCATGTTGCCAATGGTGATATTCCTTCTTGAGACAAATCTACACCCCCTATCAACCACATTTTTCAATACATCATCACCTCTCAGTATCCGCAAATTCTTTTTAATAATGTTGCAGATTTCATTAAACTGACTGGTGTAAGTTGTTACGAATGTGATTTTACTTTTATCTTTTTGTTTGGGGGGTTTGGGCTTTAACAGCATACCTCTCTGTATGCCATTAACTTCCTTCAAAGCTTTATTTATTGGGCCCTCCAGATAACCCCTCTCTCTCAGTTTCTGAACCAATTTTGTACTTTCGGTCACATAATCAGAGTCTTCTGTACAATTGCGTTTTGCTCTGATTAGTTGACCTTTTGCCACACCATAATGCAGATGGTGTGAATGGCTACTCCTTGCATGGATTAGAGAGTTGGCTGAGATGGGCTTCGTGTAGAGTTTGGTCTTTACCCCACTGGCAATGACATCACCAATTAATGTTATATCCAGGTAGTCCACCTGGTTTATGTCAAAACAAGAAGTGAAGGACAGGCCCACTTCGTTGCTGTTGAGGTATGACACAAACTGTTCGCTAGATTCCCCGCTGCCCATCCATATGAACAGCAGGTCATCTATATAGCGCTTATATCCTACTATCTGCTCCCCATAAGGATTACCATCTGCAAAGACGTGGGACAGCTCCCACCAGCCCATGAACAAGTTCACATAGGCTGGTGCAAATTTGGCTCCCATCGCTGTCTCACGCCTCTGCAGATAGAATTGTCCATTGAAGCTAAAAAAATTGTGAGTTAGCAGGAATTCTATGACTCGCAAAATGTAGTCCTTTAGCTCCTGCGTATAATCACTCAGATAGTCCAAAAGGTGTTGCACAGCCTGCAAACCTTTATCGTGTGGTATGGCGGAATATAATCCCACCACATCAACTGTTAGCCAACAATACTCAGGTAACCAAGTGACTTCTTCCACAATATTCAGCAGATGTTTCGTGTCACGGAGGAAAGTAGGTAGTTTCCAAACTAGTGGTTGTAACAGAGATTCTACCCAATTTGACAGATTCTCGAAGAGAGATCCGATCCCAGACACGATCGGTCTCCCCCGAATGTCCTTGATGGACTTGTGCACCTTTGGTAAGTGATGGAAAATGGGTGTTACTTGTTCCTTCACATATAGATACTCAAAGGTGCACAAGTCCAACAGGCCCTCCTCCATTCCATCATCAAGTAGATCCTTCAGCTCCTTCTGGAACCTGTTAGTTGGATCATATGGCGATCTCTGGTATACCTCTTCATCACTTAATTGTCTGTTAGCCTCCTGTATGTACATAGATTCCTCCATGACCACTATTGTACTTCCCTTATCGGCATTTTTTTATCACTATGCCTTTCCTGTCTTTCAGGCTCCTCAGGCCTTTCTGTTCGGCATGTGTGAGATTATGCCTTCGGGAACTGCAGTCTGCTTTTAATTTAATCAGATCCTCTTCTACCCTCCTATGGAAGCTTTCCAACACTTCCCCTCTGAAATGGATGGGGTAAAATTTGGATTTATTCTTAAATCCTGCATGGCTACCTTTGCCAGAAATAGCCCCCATACTCTCTCTTTCCAGATGGCTCAATGTTAGGAAATCTACAGTATCTTTGTAGAGAAAACAGTCATTGGACACCTCTCTTTTCTCTGTCTCTAATGTATCCGTACACTCTTGGATTTCTTCACTGTGGTAAAATTTCTTAATGGTTAGCTTTCGTACAAACCTGTTGACATCCAAGAGTGTATCAAATACATTAAAGTCAGTAGCAGGAACAAAGTTTAAACCTAATTCTAGAACTTTCATTTCTTCCGAGCTCAATTCTAGACTTGTTAAGTTAATGACTCTCATATTTTGTATTTGTTTTGTTTGCTTTCCTTAGAGAATAATGCTCCTGCTTGGCCTGTTGATCTTTGCCTTTTCCTCTTCCCCTTCCTCCTACTGTCCCTCCACCCCGTCCTCTGTCCTCTACCTCCCAAAAAACCTGAGATTCTGAAGAAGATAGATTGGACATAGATGGTGCATCTGCTGGTAGTGAATATTTATTTACTCTATTACCTCCTCTACCTCTGTTCTTTAAAATACCCACTACCCCTGTGGAGATATTACTATGTGTGGATTGATGAGGGGTACTATCACTGCCCAAAGTTGTACTTGGAGCTGGACTCTCATTAAAAGTATGTTGGGGCCCCTCGTCTTCGGAGGAACCCCCACTTATGACATAATCAACAAAGTCTCTTAAATCATTATCTTCACTCGAATCAGTATCAACGAAAGTCACTTGTCTCTTTCCTTGTTCCAATGTTTGTCCCTTTGCTCCTGTTACAGTCCCTCTCTTGTTGTTATTCTTCCTTGACTGCCTCATTCTCCTAGGGTTCTGTGAGTTCCACTGATATACTCTATTGTTAGTGTAGTCCTCAGTATCCCTCAAGTATTTACGATATTTCAATTTGTCCACCTCTTTTTTCAGGTCATCTATCGTCATCCTCAGCATAGAATCTAATTGTTCATATTGTTCATGATCAATGAATCTGTTAAGGTCTTTCTGAATGTCTTTAATGAATTTCCTGGTTTCCTCTAATTTCTGATTTTTGTACTTAATTATTACATTCATCAACCTGATGGAACATTCGGTTAGAATCTCATTCCATTCACTTATAAACCATTCTTCTGTTACATGAAAGGAGGGATACTTCCTGATCCTGAGACCCATTGGTACCATTTTCATATCTATGTATTTTTCCAAAGATTTTTTATCCCACCAAATCTGGTATTCTTTTGTAAGTGTCTTTTCTATTAGTAAAAATACATCTGAAATATCTTTGGTCTGGGTCTGAGGATTAAAAATATCTTTGAGTGCTGGTCTATGTCTCTCAATGTCTTCTAGACTTGTCAGGGAGTAAAAGTTACTGCACGTAGCTAATCTGTCATCCATAATTGTGGCTGTTGAATACACTTATTTTATTGTCAACTTTTATGGTGCAACAACAGCATGAATAAAGCTGTCAGTAACCACGTTATAACATTATGACATTAACGTGTATATACATTTGTATGTTTATGGAGCTCATTATTTATCTTTACACTTGCGTTGTACAGTTCATATCACACACTGTTATAGCAACCTTCAATGTTAAGTATGTTAGGTACTTGCCGTTTCATCAGTGTGATTGACTGTCGAATATCCGGACTCTCAGCCTGTGAACCTGAAGAGAATGTGTAATGTAGACAAGTGGTTGTTCCACTGGCTTGTGAGTATCCGCGCTGCTATCGGTGACTAAAAGAAATCAAGAAATTTACTCTCACCTCTGTTCGTCTCATCCGTCTTACCCCTCCCGTTGAGTCTCTACGCTCTATCCCTCCGCTCTGTGGCGGTTGCGGGATTCTTCCAATGGCGTCTGACGTCACTCCCTCATGACTGATCCTGACCAATGGGGGGCAGACTTAGCGAACAGTCGTCCAGGCAACTGTCAGTTTACACCGGTCTTGGCAGCAGAAAAAATTGCAGGTAAATGCCCGTAGCTCCCTTGGGCAAACCCGGGCCACACGCCCTGTAGCAGCACACAAAAGGCCCTCTCCTTGGCCGAAATTTTCAAAAATGTACAAGAATTGCCACTTGGGTAAAAATGTGAAAGCTTTATTCAATCAATAAAATCCTTATTGCTAACGTGCAGTAAACTTTAAATAGAAACGATTCGTCACAGAATTAGGCCAGTCTGACGCGTTTCAGCTCTTATGCCTTATTCATAGACTACATTTGCTCAATCTTCCTGTGGGGCTTTAAATGCCCCCTCACAATCTCATTGGTTGCCTACTACTGTGAGTTTTCATTCTCCTCCCTCTTGCTTGTCTATCATTGGTTACTATAAGTATCTCCCAACACACCTCTAGATACAATCCCCTTCTCGGTCTTGTCTAATCAACAGCTGAATATTTCAGCTGTATGTTAACTCTTTGCACTCATTTTAGTCTGATGCCTCTTGCATCCAGAGAGCTGCGTAATGCAATCATTATTTATAAGCTTCGGGACAAATACTGTGTATTAGGCTATAGAAACTACTCTGTTTATTGAGCTGCACCTTTATTTATTTGTGCAAATTTAATTTGGTTGCTCAATGCCTACTCACTGTTTTGTCTCGAATATTAGCGATTCTTGGAGTGCTTGTTAACACTTATATTAGCTAAGGATTTTCTTGAGTGTAAATGGATAACAATTTAGTTAATCAATTTCTCGTGCAAAATTATTCATATTTCATTTGGTCATGGAGACAGAAGCAACCCACCACATATCTAGATGTGTATCAGTGTTAAAACAGGGCATTTACCTGCAATTTTTTCTGCTGCCAAGACCGGTGTAAACTGACAGTTGCTGTTCGCTAAGTCTGCACCCCATTGGTCAGGATCAGTCACGAGGGAGTGACGTCAGACGCCATTGGAAGAATCTCGCAACCGCCACAGAGAGGAGGGATAGAGCGGAGAGACCCAACGGGAGGGGTAAGACGGATGAGACGAACAGAGGTGAGAGTAAATTTCTTGATTTCTTTCAGTCACCGATAGCAGCGCGGATACTCACAAGCCAGTGGAACAACCACTTGTCTACATTACACATTCTCTTCAGGTTCACAGGCTGAGAGTCCGGATATTCGACAGTCAATCACACTGATGAAACGGCAAGTACCTAACATACTTAACATTGAAGGTTGCTATAACAGTGTGTGATATGAACTGTACAACGCAAGTGTAAAGATAAATAATGAGCTCCATAAACATACAAATGTATATACACGTTAATGTCATAATGTTATAACGTGGTTACTGACAGCT
Source organism: Bombina bombina (assembly GCF_027579735.1). Taxonomy (NCBI): domain Eukaryota; kingdom Metazoa; phylum Chordata; class Amphibia; order Anura; family Bombinatoridae; genus Bombina; species Bombina bombina. Next base: position 1,061,092,983 of record NC_069499.1, read on the forward strand.
TTATTCATTCTGTTGTTGCACCATAAAAGTTGACAATAAAATAAGTGTATTCAACAGCCACAATTATGGATGACAGATTAGCTACGTGCAGTAACTTTTACTCCCTGACAAGTCTAGAAGACATTGAGAGACATAGACCAGCACTCAAAGATATTTTTAATCCTCAGACCCAGACCAAAGATATTTCAGATGTATTTTTACTAATAGAAAAGACACTTACAAAAGAATACCAGATTTGGTGGGATAAAAAATCTTTGGAAAAATACATAGATATGAAAATGGTACCAAGGGGTCTCAGGATCAGGAAGTATCCCTCCTTTCATGTAACAGAAGAATGGTTTATAAGTGAATGGAATGAGATTCTAACCGAATGTTCCATCAGGTTGATGAATGTAATAATTAAGTACAAAAATCAGAAATTAGAGGAAACCAGGAAATTCATTAAAGACATTCAGAAAGACCTTAACAGATTCATTGATCATGAACAATATGAACAATTAGATTCTATGCTGAGGATGACGATAGATGACCTGAAAAAAGAGGTGGACAAATTGAAATATCGTAAATACTTGAGGGATACTGAGGACTACACTAACAATAGAGTATATCAGCGGAACTCACAGAACCCTAGGAGAATGAGGCAGTCAAGGAAGAATAACAACAAGAGAGGGACTGTAACAGGAGCAAAGGGACAAACATTGGAACAAGGAAAGAGACAAGTGACTTTCGTTGATACTGATTCGAGTGAAGATAATGATTTAAGAGACTTTGTTGATTATGCCATAAGTGGGCGTTCCTCCGAAGACGAGGGGCCCCAACATACATTTAACGAGAGTCCAGCTCCAAGTACAACTTTGGGCAGTGATAGTACCCCTCATCAATCCACACATAGTAATATCTCCACAGGGGTAGTGGGTATTTTAAAGAACAGAGGTAGAGGAGGTAATAGAGTAAATAAATATTCACTACCAGCAGATGCACCATCTATGTCCAATCTATCTTCTTCAGAATCTCAGGTTTTTCGGGAGGTAGAGGACAGAGGACGGGGTGGAGGGACAGTAGGAGGAAGGGGAAGAGGAAAAGGCAAAGATCAACAGGCCAAGCAGGAGCATTATTCTCTAAGGAAAGGCAAACAAAACAAATACAAAATATGAGAGTCATTAACTTAACAAGTCTAGAATTGAGCTCGGAAGAAATGAAAGTTCTAGAATTAGGTTTAAACTTTGTTCCTGCTACTGACTTTAATGTATTTGATACACTCTTGGATGTCAACAGGTTTGTACGAAAGCTAACCATTAAGAAATTTTACCACAGTGAAGAAATCCAAGAGTGTACGGATACATTAGAGACAGAGAAAAGAGAGGTGTCCAATGACTGTTTTCTCTACAAAGATACTGTAGATTTCCTAACATTGAGCCATCTGGAAAGAGAGAGTATGGGGGCTATTTCTGGCAAAGGTAGCCATACAGGATTTAAGAATAAATCCAAATTTTACCCCATCCATTTCAGAGGGGAAGTGTTGGAAAGCTTCCATAGGAGGGTAGAGGAGGATCTGATTAAATTAAAAGCAGACTGCAGTTCCCGAAGGCATAATCTCACACATGCCGAACAGAAAGGCCTGAGGAGCCTGAAAGACAGGAAAGGCATAGTGATATAAAATGCCGATAAGGGAGGTACAATAGTGTTCATGGAGGAATCTATGTACATACAGGAGGCTAACAGACAATTAAGTGATGAAGAGGTATACCAGAGATTGCCATATGATCCGACTAACAGGTTCCAGAAGGAGCTGAAGGATCTACTTGATTATGGAATGGAGGAGGGCCTGTTGGACTTGTGCACCTTTGAGTATCTATATGTGAAGGAACCAGTAACACCCATTTTCCATCACTTACCAAAGGTGCACAAGTCCATCAAGGACGTTCGGGGGAGACCGATCGTGTCTGGGATCGGATCTCTCTTCAAGAATCTGTCAAATTGGGTAGAATCTCTGTTACAACCACTAGTTTGGAAACTACCTACTTTCCTCCGTGACACGAATCATCTGCTGAATATTGTGGAAGAAGTCACTTGGTTACCTGAGTATTGTTGGCTAACAGTTGATGTGGTGGGATTATATTCCGCCATACCACACGATAAAGGTTTGCAGGCTGTGCAACACCTTTTGGACTATCTGAGTGATTATACGCAGGAGCTAAAGGACTACATTTTGCGAGTCATAGAATTCCTGCTAACTCACAATTTTTTTTTGCTTCAATGGACAATTCTATCTGCAGAGGCGTGGGACAGCGATGGGAGCCAAATTTGCACCAGCCTATGCGAACTTGTTCATGGGCTGGTGGGAGCTGTCCCACGTCTTTGCAGATGGTAATCCTTTTGGGGAGCAGATAGTAGGATATAAGCGCTATATAGATGACCTGCTGTTCATATGGATGGGCAGCGGGGAATCTAGCGAACAGTTTGTGTCATACCTCAACAGCAACGAAGTGGGCCTGTCCTTCACTTCTTGTTTTGACATAAACCAGGTGGACTACCTGGATATAACATTAATTGGTGATGTCATTGCCAGTGGGGTAAAGACCAAACTCTACACGAAGCCCATCTCAGCCAACTCTCTAATCCATGCAAGGAGTAGCCATCCACACCATCTGCATTATGGTGTGGCAAAAGGTCAACTAATCAGAGCAAAACGCAATTGTACAGAAGACTCTGATTATGTGACCAAAGTACAAAATTGGTTCAGAAACTGAGAGAGAGGGGTTATCCGGAGGGCCCAATAAATAAAGCTTTGAAAGAAGTTAATGGCATACTGAGAGGTATGCTGTTAAAGCCCAAACCCCCCTAAACAAAAAGATAAAAGTGAAATCACATTCGTAACAACTTACACCAGTCAGTTTAATGAAATCTGCAACATTAGTAAAAAGAATTTGCGGATTCTGAGAGGTGATGATGTATTGAAAAATGTGGTTGATATGGGGTGTAGATTTGTCTCAAGAAGGAATATCACCATTGGCAACATGATATCACCCAGTATGTTGAAAAAACCAAAGAAGGAGAGTAGCTGGTTAAGCTGTAAAGGGCACTATAGATGTGGCACAGGGAATTGTACAGCTTGCAAATATACAATAGTCAGTAAGGTATTTCAATCCTCACAGACGCATAAGGTTTATGAATGTCAAAAGTGTACAAGCTGTAGAACCGAATATGCAGTGTATTTTGTGACATGCCAGCAGTGCAGACTACAATACGTGGGGTGCACCTCTAGGGAGGTACAAGCAAGAATTAGGGAGCACCTTAACGATATTGATAAAGAGAGGACCCCTACTGGAGTGGCCAAACATTTTTTGAGTGTCCATCAGGGAGATGTTAGTGCCCTCAAATGGACCGTAATAGATGTGATAGACAAACAACCCAGAGGAGGTAATAGGACAAATGAACTGTTCCGTAGAGAGGCATACTGGATTTTCACATTGAGTACACGCAGACCAGCAGGTCTTAACATCAAAGATGATGTAATAAATTTCTGGGAATAATCATTTTGGACATGGGGACAGGTGCATACCTGACTACAGTACAATAACCATTATAAGTAAAACACTGATACACATCTAGATATGTGGTGGGTTGCTTCTGTCTCCATGACCAAATGAAATATGAATAATTTTGCACGAGAAATTGATGAACTAAATTGTTATCCATTTACACTCAAGAAAATCCTTAGCTAATATAAGTGTTAACAAGCACTCCAAGAATCGCTAATATTCGAGACAAAACAGTGAGTAGGCATTGAGCAACCAAATTAAATTTGCACAAATAAATAAAGGTGCAGCTCAATAAACAGAGTAGTTTCTATAGCCTAATACACAGTATTTGTCCCGAAGCTTATAAATAATGATTGCATTACGCAGCTCTCTGGATGCAAGAGGCATCAGACTAAAATGAGTGCAAAGAGTTAACATACAGCTGAAATATTCAGCTGTTGATTAGACAAGACCAAGAAGGGGATTGTATCTAGAGGTGTGTTGGGAGATACTTATAGTAACCAATGATAGACAAGCAAGAGGGAGGAGAATGAAAACTCACAGTAGTAGGCAACCAATAAGATTGTGAGGGGGCATTTAAAGCCCCACAGGAAGATTGAGCAAATGTAGTCTATGAATAAGGCATAAGAGCCGAAACGCGTCAGACTGGCCTAATTCTGTGACGAATCGTTTCTATTTAAAGTTTACTGCACGTTAGCAATAAGGATTTTATTGATTGAATAAAGCTTTCACATTTTTACCCAAGCAGCAATTCTTGTACATTTTTTTAGAGTTAGGTTTTTTATTTTGGGGGGTTGGTTGAGTGGTGGGTCTTTGTATTTTTTTACAGGTAAAAAAGATGATTTCTTTAGGGCAATGCCCTACAAAAGGCCCTTTTAAGGGCTATTGGTAGTTTATTGTAGGCTAGGATTTTTTTTTTGGGGGGGGCTTTTTTTATTTTTATAGAGCTATTAGATTAGGTGTAATTGTTTTTATTTTGGATAATTTCGTTTGTTATTTTTCGTAATTTAGTGTTTGTTATTTTTTGTAATTTAGTGTTTGTTATTTTTTGTAATTTAGTATTTTTTATTTTTTGTAATTTTAGATTAAATTTTTTTTAGTAGTGTTATTTTTTTTTTAAATGTGTACATTTTTTTTTTTTATTGAGGAAAAAAATAAATGCATACACACAGCAAAATGAAAGAAAGACATAAAATATTCACGGCATATCTGAATTAGGTTTTACAGTAATATTAGTATTCCTCATTTTTCAGTCCCCTATTTCAGCGATAAAGGTCTCTCTTGGACCTTTCATGTAGTTTTAGTCAGAGTCCAGGGGTTTGTATGGAGCATAAAGGTAATCAAGTAAATACATATAGGCAATTTACATTATAACAAATAGTGGTAAAGTTATATAAATCAGATATTATTAAACAGTTAATTTAAAGACCAAAGTTGAGCCTTCTGTTAATATTATAAAAAAACATTGATGCATAAACAACACCTTGAACTTTCATTTGTCTTATCACTAGGAGATGATAAGCCTGAGATGTTATGGGCCTGTTGGTTTAAAACGATATCATCAACAAGCATCAGCATATTTAGGGTAGAGTAAACATTATATATCATCGCTGGGGTAACTACTGGTTAGCTGTTATATTATTAAGCGGTAGAGAATAGTGTATCTCTTCAAGTGGTCACTTTCTGCTATCTTCCTTTCTGTAGCCCGGCCACTGGCCACAAAGGGAGGATTAAAATTAAGGGGGCGATGAGTTACCGGGTTATTGTAGTTTAAGATCAATTGTCACTAAATACAGACTGTTTCTATTGCTATTGTTATGGTCAAAGTGTAAAATATAAAATAATTAAGGATAACTTGTGAGCTAATTTAATCTAAATAACACTACAACTTTATACGATTACCAGCCACTGTTATGTAAAGATCTCGTGATTCAATTGAGAGGCTTATTCAGTGTCAGCCCCCTATCTCAGCCTGATCTTAGAGACTGGCTTCTGGGAGAGTCAGCGGTGCTCTTAGCAAAGGAAGCAAAACCCAGCAACCACAGGAATAGCCTGTTCAGGCCAGGTGCACGTAGGAAAAGCTGGCGACCACCAGCCTCACAAAGATCCACAATAAGTATATATCCTCAGCACCTTATGCAATGTTTCGGGAACGTAGTGATGCATGATTAAGGGACTACGTTCCCGAAACATTGCATAACTTTCTGTCCATGTATTTTCAATAAAGGACATTTTATACATTTAAGGTGCTGAGGATATATACTTATCGTGGCTCTTAGCAAAGGGTTATTGAGCAAGTTCATTTGGGTCAAAAATGTCTTTGGTGTTACGGTATGCTGTGGCTCCATATGAAGAGGCTGTGTAGAGCTGTGTAATCTGACCGGGTCTACAAATTTTACTCTGTTTTCGCTGTGTTTTCAAATCAGAAGAATGTTGCAGGGCAGGAGACTTGGCGGCTTAGTGTTCTTAGCTGTCAGGGGGACCCCAATCCCCCCCAAAAGCCCACTCGGCATCAATTTCTGACCTGTTTGGAAATCCAGATATAGCCTTCTGCTGCTTTCCAGTGGTGACATAGCATCAGAGCTGGGATCGCTTGCATGCAACTGCTTTACGGTGGAGCCGTCGTTGTTGCCAGGTAAGTTGGTGGAGCCTGATGGTGGCTCCGGAGTGATGTCTAGTTCTTCTG